>NC_089580.1:42033310-42284163 GCF_019320115.1 Miscanthus floridulus | reverse complement strand
TCTCGGACCCCGCAAAGGCAATTTTCAAAACAATTCGTGGCCAGGTCCCTGCCGATGTTGAAGAAGTACTCTTCCCAGCAGCCCACTTAGAAAGCCACCAATTGCAATACCAACGGGCTGCTCAGCGCATTGCCGATAGAGCAGCTCAAGCTCAACTCAAAGGAGAAATGCTACAACTGAAACAAATCGCTGATGAGAAGCACAAAGGCATCATCAACTTGCAGATTTCGGGTGCTGCACTTAAGCAGAAAATCTTGGATTTATCGGCAAGGAAGGCAGCTCTATTGGCTGAATTGAAAGAAATCGATGCAGCCTTAACTCATGCTCAACAAGAAGAAAGCCAGCTACCCAATGCCGTCAAAGCCCTTCAGCAAGAAAGAGATATCCAAGCTCGCAAAGCTTTAGCCATGAAGAAAAAACTCAAGCCTGTGGAGGGTACTGTCGATGACGATATCAAAGAAATGGAGGAAGCCGACCAGATTCGCCTGCGTGCGATATTAGCTATCCAATCCTTGTTGAATGTGTAATCTTACTTATTGTATCGGCACTTTATGAGACATTGACATCCTTGCATAATTCTAGCCGATAGTACTGTTATCGGCACTTGTACTTTTATGCATCTATCCAGATACTAGGGTAATATTTCTTTAAATATTTTCCATTTAACGCTCTGGGAAACACAACCCCTTCGAGGGTTTCTAAAATATATGCATTACCAGAACAGACTGATTTATCCGATATGGACCTTCCCAATTGGGAGACCACTTTCCAAACTTCGAACTTTTAGTCCCAATCGGTAAAATCAATTTCCAGACCAGATCTCCATCGGCAAACTCTTTTACTTTCACCTTCTTGTCATACCATCTAGCTACTCTTTTCTTATTTTCTTCGATACTAACTAAAGCCCTTAACCGATAACCCGCCACATCTTCCAACTCATCCTTTATAAGAGTATTATAATCATCGGCTGTCAGCTGATTTTGAGAACGTATTCGTCTAGAGCCAACCTTAATTTCCCAAGGCAATACTGCATCGTGCCCATATACTAACTGATAAGGCGTTACTTTGGTTGCACCATGATATGACATCCGATATGACCACAAGGCTTCATTTAATACTGTATGCCACCTCCTAGGATTTTCTTCAATTTTGCGTTAATGAGTTTGATGATCCCTTTGTTAGAAGCCTCAGCTTGACCATTAGCTTGAGCATAATATGGAGAAGAATTTAAAATTTTAATTCCCATACCTACAGCAAACTCATCAAATTCTCCTGATGTAAACATAGTACCCTGATCGGTAGTGATAGTCTGAGGAATACCAAATCGGTAAACAATATGCTCTTTCACAAAATCAATCATATTGACCGATGTCACCTTTTTTAAAGGAATCGCCTCAACCCACTTTGTGAAATAATCGGTAGCAACCATAATAAATTTATGTCCTTTACTCGATGGCGGATAAATCTGACCAATGAGATCAATAGCCCATCCCCGGAACGGCCATGGTTTGATTATAGGATTCATAGCCGATGCAGGCGCTCTTTGAATATTACCAAACTTTTGACACCCCTGGCATCCCTTAAAATATTTAAAACAATCTTCAAGAATAGTCGGCCAATAGTACCCATTCCTTCTGATCATCCATTTCATCTTGAAAGCCGATTGATGTGCCCCACATACTCCTTCATGAATTTCACCCATCAAGCTTTTCGATTCATCATCGCTAACACATCTGAGTAAAACTCCATCTATAGTTCGATAATATAATTCATCATCGAGGAGCACATATTTGGTAGCTTGGAACCTTATACGTCTCTCAACCTTTCTATATGGATCCTTTAAATAATCGACAATCTCCTTCCTCCAGTCATCGGTATCAACTGCCGATGTTAGCACTTCCTGAATAGGCTGATACCCTGAAGCATGTTGAGCTAGTCGATTAGCTTCCTCATTATGCAATCGAGAGATATGTTCAAGACGAAAATCTCTAAATCCTTTCAACAATTGCAAACATCTTTCATAATACGAAATCAAAGCTTCACTTCGGCATTCATAAATTCCAGCCAATTGATTTATAACTAGCATAGAATCACCAAAGATTTCAACAACATCAGCACGTATCTCCTTTAGCAATTCTAACCCCTTTATCAAGGCTTGGTATTCAGCTTGATTATTTGTCGCTGTAGCAACAATCGGCAATGAAAACTCATACTTCTTTCCTTGAGGTGAAATTAACACAATGCCGATACCTGCTCCTTCACCACATGTGGACCCATCGAAGAAAAGTGTCCAGGGAGCAATCCCCAGAGAATCCACCGTATTACAATGCTGAGTGACAAAATCAGCCATCACTTGCCCTTTAACTGCCTTTGTTGATTTGTAGCGTAGCTCAAATTCTGATAATGCTAAAATCCATTTGCCGATTCTACCACTTAATATCGGCATTGACAGCATATACTTGACCACATCGTCTTTGCATATGACCGTACATTCGGCAGATAACAAATAATGCCTTAATTTGACACAAGAAAAGTATAAGCACAGACACAATTTCTCGATAGCCGAATACCTCGTCTCAGCATCCACTAATCTTCTGCTCAAATAATAAATAACACGTTCTTTCCCTTCAAATTCTTGAATAAGAGCTGAACCGATAACTGTATCATCAGCTGACAAATACAACCTAAAAGGCTTCCCATGTTGAGGTGGAACTAGCACTGGAGGATTTGATAAATATTTTTTAATTTCATCAAGGGCTAATTGCTGTTCAACTCCCCATACAAATTCCTGATCAGCTTTCAATTTAAGTAGTGGGCTGAAAGCCTTGATCTTACCCGACAGATTAGATATGAATCTTCTAATGAAATTAATCTTACCGATCAAAGATTGCAATTCAGTCTTATTGGCAGGAGCAATCACCTTGTTAATTGCATCAATAGACTTCCTACTGATTTCAATGCCCCGCTGATGCACCATAAAACCCAAGAATTGTCCTGCCGATACACCGAATGCACATTTATTAGGATTCATCTTCAATCCATGCTTCCTTGTGCACTCCAGTATCTTTCGCAGATCGGCTAAATGTGCTGTGATATCTCCAGACTTAATCACTACATCATCAATGTAGATCTCCACTAATGTGCCGATGTACTCATGAAAAATAAAGTTCATAGCCCTTTGATAAGTAGCACCGGCATTTTTCAAACCAAACGTCATGACTATCCACTCGAACAACCCCACATGTCCTGGACATCTGAAAGCAGTCTTGGGAATATCTTCCTCAGCCATGAATATTTGATTGTAACCTGCATTACCATCCATGAAGCTGATAATTTGATGTCCAGCCGCAGCATCAATCAACAAATCAGCAATCGGCATTGGATAGCCATCCATCGGTGTGGCTTTGTTGAGATTCCTGAAATCAATACAAACACGAAGTTTTCCATTTTTCTTCTAAACAGGAACCACATTAGAGATCCACTCTGCGTATCGACATTGCCGAATAAACTTCGCTTCAATTAATTTAGTTATTTCGGCCTTAATGTCAGGAAGTACATTAGGGTTGCATCGGCGCGCTGGCTGCTGATGTGGCCGAAATCCAGATTTGATAGGTAACCGATGTTCAACTATCGATCGGTCTAATCCAGGCATCTCAGTATAATCCCAAGCAAAACAATCTTTATATTCTTTTAACAAATCTGTTATTCGCTGCTTACACTTGGAATCTAACTTAGCACTAATAAAAGTAGGTCTTGACCTATCACCATCACCGATATCTACTTCTACTAAATCATCTGCCGATGTGAACCCTTGACCTAATTTTCCATCATCGGCAAACCTATCCATTACAACTCCTCTTCAGAACCGACTGCTTGGATCGGTGGAATTTCATAATCAGCAACTCTAAGGAACTCTTTTTCCCAAGCTTCTCCTGATATGCATTTAGTTCGCTCATAAGTATCTGATTCTGCCGATGCGATGATATAAGAAGAATCACCAGGGACGACCTCAATCTTATCCCCAATCCACTGTACGAGGCATTGATGCATTGTAGAAGGAACACAACAATTAGCATGAATCCAATCCCTCCCTAGAAGCAGATTATATGCACCCTTGCCGTTGATAACAAAGAACGTCGTTGGCAAGGTTTTGCTGCCGATGGTCAATTCAACGCACACTGCCCCTTTAGCCGGTGACACATTGCCTTCAAAATCTTTCAACATCATATCGGTTTTGGTCAAGTCTTGATCTCCCTTACCAAGTTTCCGATACATCACGTAAGGCATAATATTAATCGCAGCCCCTCCATCAATAAGTACCTTAGACACAGGCTGCCCATCAACTCTGCCCTTCACAAATAAAGCCTTAAGATGCTGTCTCTCGTCATCGGTAGGTTTCTCAAAAACAGCCATCATTGGATCTAGTGTTAGCTGAGCTACTTGATCAGAGAGAACAACTTCTTCCTCATTATCAGATAGTGCCAGAAACTCCATCGGCAACATGAATACCATATTGACATCTGCCGATGGACCCTTATTTTTGTGTTTTACCTGCCACTGCTGATGACCAGGCCTTTCATTGGAGGAATTTTCCTCCTGGTATAAATCCTCCTGACGCTCCCGTTGCATCCTCCTTCTCTACGTCTTTGTCAGACCCTCTGGGCACCATCGAGGAAACTTGGTTTTCCAAACCGGCTGATAACAAGTCCTAGTTGGTTCTACACGACGTATATTAGGGTCCCTGTAGAATATTTCCTCATCGAGAACTCTTGCGTTTGCCATCTCCTCAAGCTCCTCTTGATTCCTTAGAAAATATCCAGCGCGTTTACCAAGCCTTTCATGTACACTAAGTCTGCCCCCCAGCCGATCATGCACTGATGCTCTGCCTCTGATCGGCTTGTTGATAGACAAACCCTGATTACCACGTTGAAACCTCCTTTCTGAATGATTGACTCCGTAATAACCATTACACTCAGGGCAATTTTCAACAGTTGGCAATTTAATACCTTCTTCCCAGCAATGGATGAAAAACGGACATCTCCAATGATCTTTATGTCGATTCCACTCTTCCTGACGTCTCATTTCTTGCTGTTGCCGATATCGGTCATTACGTTGACGCCAACCCTCCTGCTGCCTTCGATGAGTAATCACAATGCCAGGTCGAGGAGGATTTTTGGAACTACTGCTTTCTCCTAGCAAACCCTTACTCTTTGCATCATCGGTAGTTATCCGATGTTGGGGGTCTACTGACGCGTTTTTCTCAGCAGCCTCTGACGTCAATACCTTGGTCTTTCCTTTGGCATCCAACATATTTGCTGGAAAAGGGTGTTGATCAATTTTCATCGGCTTCTGGGTCTTGGCAGTACCAAACTTAATTTTCCCAGATTCAATAGCCGATTGTAACTGTTGCCTGAATACCTTGCACTCGTTTGTACTGTGTGAAGTTGCATTGTGCCATTTGCAGTACAAAATCTTCTTCAACTCTTCTGCCGATGGGATCACATGATTAGGTGACAGCTTAATTTGGCCCTCTTGAAGCAGAAGATCAAATATTTTATCGGCCTTGGTGATATCAAAGGTAAACTTTTCTGGCTCTTTTTGACCAAAGGGACATGATATCGGCTTTTTATTCTTAACCCACTCAGCTAAGCCGATAACTGGTTCTTCATCAGAGTCAGAATCTCCTACTTCTTCAACAAATGATACCTTTTTACTCCAGTTCTTTTTTGGTTCAAAAACCCTAGTATCTTGATCAGAGATCCTTTGCACAAGATGACTGAGACTTTCAAACTCCTGAGAAGCATATCTGTCCTTAAGATGTGGCAATAACCCTTAGAAAGCCAGATCGGCAAGCTGCCGATCATCCAGCACCAGGCTGTAGCACTTATTTTTTACATCTCGTAGCCTTTGTACAAAGCTCTCTACCGATTCATCATTACGCTGTCTCAATTTTACTAAATCGGTAAGCTTCTTTTCATGGATTCCAGCAAAGAAATACTTATGGAATTGTTTTTCTAGATCAACCCAAGTAATAATAGAATTTGGTGGTAATGAAATGAACCATGTAAATGCTGATCCAGACAAAGATGATGAAAATAATCGAACTCTTAATTCATCTCTGTTAGCTGCCTCTCCACATTGAATAATGAAGCGATTGACATGTTCCATTGTTGATGTATCATCTTGCCCAGAGAATTTAGTGAAATCCGGTACCTTGTACCGATTTGGGAGAGGAATTAAATCGTATGTAGGAGGGTATGGAGTCCGATAAGAATAAGTATTGACCTTGGGCTTTATCCCAAACTGATCCTTCACAATTTCTGCTATCTTATCGGCCCAAAAAGCATCAGCCTCCTGCTGACGAACTGGTTGAATTTCTATAGGAGGTGCCTGCTGACATCCCTCCACATATCTTTGTGGCCCACGATCTCCAGCAATCGGCATGTTTGCCGTTACTTGTGGTCCATTAGCCTGTTGGAAAGGATTCATCGGCTGGGCTGCCGATGCTTGATTCTGGAAACCAGCTTGCATATGACCTTGTTGAATCCCTGCAACCTGCTGATTTCGCTGAACTGTATGTTGAACAGGTAACTGTCCTGACCAATCATTATTAGAACTCATCGGTACAAAACTTACCGATGGCTGGTAATTTGCTGATATTGTTGGATAATTATAACTGGTTTGAGGCATGAACTGAACCCCAGTTTGACTCATAGCAGGGGCTTTCTGCTGCATCAGCAGTAAGCTCACCGATGGACTTGAATTGAATGTTTGAACCATAGACATCTGGAAACCTCCTGGAGTTGGTTGCGCAGAAGTAGTCGCGGCATATTGAGGCACTTGAGCCATCGGTGAAACGGCCGATGATATAGGCGCTCTTCCTACTGCATCAAACACTTGAGGTAATCTAGGATTGAAAGCAGATGACTCTGGAGGCATGCCATATCCCCACCAATTAGTAGGAATTTGGCTATTCTGAGACACAGGGCCTGACATAGCTGATGCCGATAGATCTGTATTAAGCTGAATTCGCCCTCCTGGTAGTACCTGATCTGATTGTATCGGTGTAGATTGAATATTAGGTGAGCCTGCCAATACTGGAGGGGAAGTAACTTCTGTACCCACAACGGCCGAAGGAGCCGATGGAGTTTTGACAGATGCCGGCTCTGGTTGATGATAGGCAGGCCCAACGTAATGTGGTGCCGCTTGTCCTTCTTTGAGAGTTCGAACCACAGCATTATGAACAGTATTGGACAGCACATTGGAATGATTAATCAAAGCATGATTTACTGCAGAATTAACCATCTCTTGAAGTTTACCAGGATTGGAGTCAAAGGTAACCTGCCGAGGCAACGGCAAATCTTGCTTCTGGATGACTTGTCCACTCTTGTTCAAGCTAAACGATCTCAGACAAAGCTGCTTGTATTCTTCTACAGCCTTTTCCATAGCCTGCCTCTGTTCTTCCTTGAGATCTTCTTCTGATACTGCGATAATGTTCCCTGGATCGATCTCGGAATTGAACATATTGATTGATTTGTCCCACCGGGCGTGCCAAAAGATGTGTTGATGCAAAAGTGATCTGCAAACACAAAGGGCTAATACCCGAATCGATATCCAAAGCGTGCCAGTCGATTTGACCTATTAATCGACAAGGATGAAGATACGAACACTTTGGTCCTGACAACAGCGATACGCCCGGAAGTCACGGCCAAGAGGTGCTCACGCGGAACTCGAGAATCGCCGAAGGTCGCACTGAAGCGATGCAGCTCGCCGAATCAATGAGAACTCGTAAAAAGGAAAAATATGCAAATTGACGAAGTCGCCGAAAAGTAAGTAGATGCAAATAGGAGTAAAAATTGGTTTTGATGTTGATTGATATATCCCTATTACATTGCCCCTTACTCCATATTTATACCCTGATCTAAAGAGACACAACCAAACACAACTAGGACACCAATCCCATATCTAAGGAAACACGTGACTCTTACATGAATCATAACCTAACAAATACAGAAAAGGAAATCAACTCCTATCTATTTCCCTGTCCGCCTCAATTACGATGGAAATCTCACTGTCCTCCTTCCCATCGGCATACTCCCTATCGGCAGTAGTCTTCAAGTCTTCCTTCATCGGCATACTCCCTGTTTCATCGGCAGTAGTCTTCAAGTCTTCCTTCATCGGCATACTCCCTGTTTCATCGGCAGTAGTCTTCAACCTCATCGGCAACGCCCGAGTCCAAATCAACCTTTACATCGACCATCACCAGCTATCGGCAACCATCTTTACAAACTGGCTTTCATTGGCTATCAAAGTATTCAATAACTTTCCCCTTGCCGATTAGTCCACTCCGATTATTCTGACACGTGCAAAAAACGGTGTCAACAGGAATAAAACCCTGAGTACGAGAAGGTACTCAGCCAGACTTACCCGACATAACCAAAAATAAATGACACCAAGGATTATGAAGGGCTTTATAGTAGGGTAGCTGACTCATTTGCAAAAAGAAGCATTTTTAGCATTTCAAGAACCTTTCTAAAAGCATTACTGCCAAGTTAATTATTATTAACCTGTCAACTAGATTTGCACCTATACTAGAGTAAACATGTGATTAAGCAGATAATGATAACCAATGATCATTAAACAACTTTCATACTGTCATATTCATTATAATTGTCCAAGTGTTTCATAACATTTACTACGATGAAGTAACTCAAGTCAAGTGCTCACTATCCAGGAGCGATGGCGATTCGAATCGATTCCTAACCAGCTGGTGATTTGTTCCTTACACAAACCTCACTCACCCGCTAAAGTGAGATATTGATCACTGAGTCAACTTTCCAGGAATCTCGAGTTTGCCAGGAACCACATGTACCCGGGGGCCGACCGACTGCACTTTGGTCTTATCATCCCGCCCCCGTGTCCTACCACACCTGCTCCGGCACAGTGCGTTGTGGGCAATCTACTCGGCCCGAAAAATCTCCCAGCTTCGTGGTCGGAAGGTACTTTATCCGGCCAGCTAAATGTAAGGCATGCGTTCAACATGACTCGAGGCCCAACAACGGTCGGTCCTTAATCGACATAGACGGAAAACACTACAGTCCAAAACTCTGCAAGTCTCCGTCCGGTCTCAACTTCATTTAACACTTAGTTATACCATGACTTCATAGTCATCCAAGCAGATCCAGGTAACCACCTATAGCTCGCAGGTGACAGGAAATCACCTGACTTCTACCGGTCTAAGCCAGCTAAGCATTGACTCGACTGCGGAAACCAGGGTAACAAGGATATAGTATGACAAAGGTAAGCAAGGTATAATGCAGCAACGGTTGCAAACAACTCCTGAACGTAATGCATCAATTTAAAGTAAAGTATTTAATTAAATAATTGCAAACCGGGAGAAAAATGCTCCGGGGCTTGCCTCTCTCAAAGGAGCTCGGACGGTGATCGGGGCACTCTGGAAGTTCCTCAACGTCCTCCTCGTCGGCTTCTGGCACTTCTTGCTGCTGCACCTCGAGCTGCTCCTCTGGCTCCTCGGGTATGACGACTGAGTTCTCGGTTTGCGATCCTGTATGATGCAATGCGCGTAAGTGATTATGCAAACGGTGCATCGAAGGAGATGAATGCCATGGGTATGTTGAAATACAAGGTAGTCAACATCATCCAAGAAACTATACTATAAGCACATGTCATCTACTGCATTCTCTTCTACTACTAATATGTTAAGTCAACATATTTTATTAAATACTTCAAAGATACACCAAAGCTTTGCTAATTTCTTAATCACACTTAAAGCAACACTTGCTTAAACCCTAATTAATAATAGGTTTGAATAGCAACATATATTTCTGATGCTCCTAAAAATCTGAGAAAATTATAGTAGCATAATACTACCCTAAACAGACTACCATAAAAATTTCATAACATTTGGATAAGTAAACTATCCTACACAAAAATGACAAGCTATAGCATAAAAATGAGCATGAAATTACTTTGTACTATAAAAAGTGTCAAACAATAGAATTAATATTTTTCCTAGGTTTTTCATAGCCTATAATGACTGTACAAAAATTACCACATGCATGTTTTATACAAAGTTTCCTCTCTAGCAAAAATAACAAAAATCAGCCATTAAAGGCACTTGAACTACACCTCAAAATTTTCCCACAGCACATGCATGAAACATATTTTTCCTAGGAAGTACATGACCTAAGAAGATTAACAAATTTGAAATCATATTTTTATGCAGACTATAGATTTTTCTACATATTTTTCAAGTTATCAGCAATATCCATGATTAAATAAAATCCTACTGAAAAGTATCCAAAAAATGACATGCAATAATTTTTCCAAGTAGATCTGATGATAAGGAACCTAGCAAAATTTGTTTCAACAAATTTGGAGCAAGTTTGATCACCCAAACAATTTTCAAACCATTTTAGATTTCAAATAATAAAGAATAAAAGGGAAATCCAATCACTTAAACAATACTGGGCCGGCCCGAAAAGATCCGACGGCCCACGACACAGCGCAGCCCAAGCCTGGCTCCCTCTTCGGCTCAGCGACTGACGCGCGGGACCCGCATGTCAGCGAGAGGAAACAGGGGACGGAGGGAGACGACGGCGCGGCAGCCGCGAAATTCGCCGACGGCGAGCTCCCCCGGTGAACCCGACGGCACCGGCGTGCTCACCTCGGTCTCCCGCACCCATAGCACCCCTAAAGCTAGACTCTAATGGACTCCCTGGATACTAGCCATGGCCCACGGCAGCTCGGCCATGGCGCACGGTGGTGCTCCGGTGAACCCCGACGGTTGGTGGCCATACAAGGCGCGCGCAAGCACAGGGTAAACAAGGCGGACCTTCCTATGCTACGGATAGTGGCTACGGTGAAGCGGTCAGGCGGGACCACGTGCGATCACCGGCGGCGACCATGGTGGCCATGCCGCGGTGGTGCACGGTGGCAATGTCGCTCACCTACAGCTTGGCTGGCTCCGTGAGGGCGCTGACGAGGTCTGAGAGGCGATGGCGGAGCTGCGGGTTGAATGGTGGTGGCTGTGGCGCCGCGGCGAGCTCGAGCAAGCTCGGCGGAGCTGATGGCATCGGCGGTGCGTTGCGGCTGCGAATGGGGAAGGCAAGGAGGGGTGAAAGGGGGCAGAGCGCGTGCGGAGAGTAGCAGGGCGCGCTCCTCTTCAAGCCAGCCAGCGCGCTGCGTGGTCAGGGCGAGCCGAGCGCGTGGCAGACATGCGGCGGCCACCACCTGACCTCGGTCGGCCATGGACTGACTGAAACCGGAACACTATAGCTCGGTTCAGAGAACAATAGGGCTGATTGACAGCGCCAAAAGATGATGCTCGATCTCCTAATCCGTTGATTGTTAGCGAAAGAAATCAAAACGAAAGTTGTACACCTACATGCCAGCTACAAAACTTATGTAAAGATCACTGTCTAATTCGCAAAGGATAGAGAGTAAAATCGTGTCAAAGTCGTGTTCAAGAAACTAAAAACTGGAATTTAAACTTAGAAATTTCTAAGTGTTGAAACCAACCCAAATTCTGACTTGTGGGACCATTTTGAGCATGTTGTGCACATTTTCATGACTTGGTCACAAAATACTTTTTGTTCCTCATATAATTTGCTACAACTTTGCTTTAGGTTGCTCAGACATGCAAACATTCTAAGTGGTACTTTTTGAACAGTCAAACCAAAAAGTCCTAGGGTCAAAACAAGTCAAACCATGATTTGAAATCTTAATTGGGCAAAATGATCAACATGAACATTGTTCCTAATGACTTTCTAAGCATAGCTAAGATGTTTAACAATATATTTAGCTATACCATAGATTGGTCATACAAAAATCAAGCACTAAAGGTACTGAAATGATGAAAACACTTGAAATGATACTCTTGTTTCATAATCATGTTTCACATGTTTCAAGTGATATATGCTTATGAATGGATGAATGATGCTCATGATCAGGAAATGCAAGTGCAATTAGGTAAGACTAACACCAGGGGTGTTACATCACTGTCGTCGTCCCTGAACTCATCCTCCCTAGGGAGGTTGAACTTGACGGTCTTGGTGTCCTTGGCCGCCGGTTGCGCCTGCACCGCCGCCGGTAACGACATCGGATCGGCATTGGCATCTTGCCGCTGCCCATGGCCATGAGCTCTAGTGGGAACTTCATCCCCTTCATCTACATGTGCTGCTGCATCTACATCAACTACTGGAGCTGTGGCGGCGGCGCCACCACCTTCGCGTCCTTCACGCCGCCGGCGCTGGCACCACCATCGTTTCCTCCACCCTTGGGTTGCTTCTACTGGCCCTGGCCCTTGCTGCCGATGTCCTTAGGCTACTACTTCTAAGCCTTGTGCCTGCCATCCTTGGGTTGCTGCTACTGGCCCTTCCCACCGTCGTCGGCGCTGGTGCCGCCAAGCGGTAGCTTCTAGTGCTGGGTAAAACTAGCTTCGACGAACAACAGCTAAGTGATAGGAAAGCAAGCGCAAAACAGATATTTGTGAAAAATATCTAACATCCTAACAATACTTTAAGCAATGGAGGTGTAATGGCTGTGGTATAGAAAGAACAAAAAACATGAAACCATGGTGTAAAGATCACAACAACTTTTTCAGTGGTTGATATGGAGTTTGGATCTTTTATAATGGCTTGTAGGGAATTTGGATCTATTGTATATATGTACGTATATAACTAATTAAGGCCGCTCTCCCTAGGAGTATTATATCTATGAGAGGGCCATATCAAATCTCCATTTTGTGTTGTGGTGGTGTGGTAATGTTTTGTGTTTGCTGTTGGGCCCTAGGTTTTTGTGTGTATGCACTTGCGTTATGCAATTGTGTGTGCATGTGTGCTTGAGTGTGTTGTGTGTAAAATGATTTTTTACACAAGCACTAGTTAGACAATTAACAAAAATGTAAGTATTATCACAGAACAATCACCTCTGAGGGAATAACAATTACTGATCAAGGTCGATGAAAATGAAATATGATTCATAATAAATGGAATAAGAGAATTCTTAGTAAGTTAGTTGTGTCAAATCCTCTTGAAAACACATCAAATATATGAGATGACAAAGACATATTAGCAGGGAATACGATGCAAATATTATTACACGATGGATACATGATATTGCCATAATTTTATAGAGTGGAATATCTAGAGATATCAAGGGAATATGTCACTCTATGCTGACATGTACAACATGTGTAGCGATACTGAAAGGTCCTAATGGCTAGAGGGGGGGTGAATAGCCTATTAAAAATTTCTACAACAACAATTAACAAGCCAGTTAGATAATTATGACGCAAATCAAGTGTTGCGCTGGCCTACTAAAAATCAAGCCACCTACCACAATTCTAGTTTATATAGTTTTTATCCACATAATAGCTATGACACTACACTAAGTTAGTGTGCTCTCAAAAGCTAACTAAAGAGCCACACTAACCAAACTAACAAGCTCTCACAACTAGCTACACTAAAGAGCTTGACAACTAGTTTACGGTAAAATAAAGTGAGTGATCAAGAAGGTTATACCGCCATGTCGAGAAAGGAGCCAATCAATCACAAGAATGAATAACAATGAATACCAATCACCTTGGAATCAAATAATGACACAATAATTTTTTACCGAGGTTCACTTGCTTGCCGACAAGCTAGTTCTCGTTGTGGTGATTCACTCACTTGGAGGTTCACGCGCTAATTGGCATCACACGCCAAACCCTCAGTAGGGTGCCGCACAACCAACACAAGATGAGGATCACACAAGCCATGAGCAATCCACTAGAGTACCTTTTGGCTCTCCGTCGGGGAAAGGTCAAGAACCCTTCACAATCACCACGATCGGAGCCAGAGACAATCACCAACCTCCGCTCAACGATCCTCGCTGCTTCAAGCCGTCTAGGTGGCGGCAACCACCAAGAGTAACAAGCAAATCCCGTAGCGAAACACGAACACCAAGTGTCTCTAGATACAAACACTCAAGCAATACACTTGGATTCTCTCACAATCTCACAAAGATGATGAATCAATGATGAAGATGAGTGGGAGTGCTTTGGCTAAGCTCACAAGGTTGCTATGTCAATGCAAATGGCCAAGCGAGTGAGCTTGAGCCAGCTATGGGGCTTAAATAGAAGTCCCCACGAAATAGAGCCATTGTACCCCTTCACTGGACACAACACGGGGTGACCGGACGCTCCGGTCATATCGACCGGACGCTGGACCTCAGCGTCCGGTCACGCGATGCATGCCACGTGTCCCCTCTCTTTAAATGTTGATCGTCCGATCTCAACGGTCAAGTGACGACTGGACGTAGCAGCTCAAAGTGACCGGACACTAGACCTCAGCGTCCGGTCGTTTCTAGTAAGCATTCAGAAACAAATTTTCACGACCGGACGCATCTGGTCATGCTCGACTGGACACAGCCAGTGTCTGGTCAGTCACCCTCAACACTATGTGTTGCCACGTCAGCAGGACCGGACGCAGCCTTCCAGCGTCTGGTTAGTTTGTGTCCTAGCGTCCGGTCAGAGACCGACGCTGTGCGCTCTCTGCTGCCACTGACCAGACGCGCCGATCCAACCGAGACCAGTGTCCGGTCACTTACAGTGACCTCCGTCTTTTCTGTCTAGGGTGCCGGTGGCATCGTCGGACTGTCCGCACTCTATGGGCGGACACTCCGCCGGTGAAATATCTAACCCTTGCTTAAATGTGTCAACCACCAAGTGTATCACCTTGTGCACATGTGTTAGCATATTTTCACAAACATTTCAAGGGTGTTAGCACTCCACTAGATTCTAAATGCATATGCAATGAGTTAGAGCATCTAGTGGCACTTTGATAACCGCATTTCGATACGAGTTTCACACCTCTTAATAGTATGGCTATCGAACCTAAATGTGATTACACTCTCTAAGTGGTTTGATCACCAAAACAAAATAGCTCCTACCATTTATACATTTGCCTTGAGCCTTTTGTTTTTCTCTTTCTTCTTTTCAAGTCTAAGCACTTGATCATCACCATGGCATCACCATCATCATGTCATGATCTTCATTTGCTTCACCACTTGGAATGTGCTACCTATCTCATGATCACTTGATAAACTAGGTTAGCACTTAGGGTTTCATCAATTCATCAAAACCAAACTAGAGCTTTCAGATACCTTAGAATTTTTTATAACCTTGAAGGTGATATAGCATAGGTGTTATCCTCATGCCTAGTACGAGGGTCGTGGGCTCATGGATTGTACAACAAGTGGAATATCCAGGGATAACAAGGGAATATGTCACTTTATGTTGACATGTACAACATGTGTAGCGATACCTTAGAATTTTAGATAACCTTGAAGGTGATATAACATAGGTGTTATCCTCATGCCTATACCAGGGCTGTGGACTCATGGCTTCTCTCCATATATGTGGGTAAGGAGCTTATGTCATTGGGACAAAAACATAAAAAGTTGAGATTTTATGGTTGATGGACTTCAATTTAGAAACAATAGTCTCGGCCAAGCATGAAATTAAAATCTTACCTAATTTATATATACGTTCAATGTACCATGTGTAAAAATGATTTTGTGTGTGTATGAGCATGTCGTGTGTGTGTGTGTGTTTATGTGTGCGCGCGCGAGCGCATGAAAATGATTATTTTGACAGGGAAATATTAGCTTCCATTAGACCATTAGTCATTGATATAGTTCTAGGATCGATAAGATTTGACCGGGTGGGACTCCGGCCAGGAGGAATAATCCGTAGCTCAATCCAAATATTTGCACTGAGTTCCATTCCTAAGTGAATTTTACTAGGTTTTGGCAGAGTGCTTACATGAAATTTAAAACCACAACAGAAGTCAATCTTCTTGGCATCTGACAAAAGATGCAGCTACATCATTAGTACTGACACAACACATACTACTTACATACAACAACTAGCAAATGCCAACCCGGCCTATTGGCATCTGTCAAAATATGTACTTCCATGAGCACGAGTTATTTACAGGACTTCAAACTGAAACTACAATCTAATAGTCGCACCAATGATGAAAAAGGCTCATCATCATCGACATCGGAATTGTAAATCATTTCATCTTCATCATTGTTATTGTCCACCAGCATCGTTCGGATAAGCAACGTCGTTTTCTGCCATAGTCGGTGCATCCCCTACAAATAGGAAACAAAATTTGAATTTGTACAATGATGCTAAAATGGAGACGTTAGAAAAATAAAACATCGAGTCCTCACATGAGCGACACTTCATAGTCCCCTGCATGGCTTCGGCCCTAGCGGCCTCCTCCTTGGCCCTCCTCTAGAAAAAGGCCTTCCCTCTCACACCCTCGTTCTCGAGCCAATCGTACCTCTCCTTGGTTTCTCGCCTAAACTTTCGCAAATCAGATTTGCCAAAGTACCATGAAAGAGGTCGACCATGCTCCTGAGCAAAGTCTGCGTCAATCCTCTCACGAGTCTTCATCGGTGGCAACGGGACTTTGTACCTTTTCCTAATATCTTTTTTTCTTCTCCTCCGACAGCTATAGCTTCTTTGTTTTTTTTTTCAAGAGGCGAATGTACCTTCAGCCTCTCTACTATAGCTCCATGACCAGCGAAATCCTCCCATTTGCGTGCCCTTCCCTCCTAACCAGAATAAGGGAGTAAAGACACCACCTTGGAGTTGCATGGGTCGACAACGCGATCAAGTGTCAAGGGGACGCTTCAATTGGCACGTGTAGTAAGCATGACCGGCTGACTCCGATGCCTTGATTGCTTCACAAAGGCCGGTAGGCCACAGTCACATAAAGGTGTAGGTAATGCTGGTAGGAAAGGGCCAAATGCACAATGATCTTTCGGATAACCCAAACACAGTTTATGGCACCGAGCCGCCATCGAATCGTGCCAGCCAAGTAGACAACGGATACAATTACAAACCATTTGAAAAATATACATGAACCCTAATGCAGCGTACAATACACATATGATTTAGGATTAGACAACACCCTACACATCACAAAAACTATGCATCTGATCCCAATATAGTAGGCATTGTTTTAGTTTTTCTAAGTGCATAACTTTATCTATGCACCACTGTCTAGAAAAGTTAGAATGACTTATAATTAGAAATATGAGGAGTGCACAATAATTGATATAATGACATACGCAATAACAATCCTAACAACCCTCCTGTGGATGTACACATAGACTATACACTAAGTGACACCACATTATTATTATTTTTTGCGATAATCCGATGTTGCCAGGAAAAAAACGAACATAACAACCTTACTGTGTTACTGTGTATGATACACATAGATTATACTCTAATTGATACTACAGAATAATTGATATAATTCAATGTTAGTCAGGAAAAAACGAACCTAAGAACCTTACTGTGGATGATATACAGAGATTCGCAAAGAAAAATATTATACTCTAATTACCTCGGAGGAACACAAATCCAGAATTCAACTACGAAACAGGACAAGCTTTCGAGACAGAATTACTCTAGAGCTGTATCAAATTATTACAGGCATGTTCCCTGTTCATGATTCAGAGAGAAGGCGCATCACTGGAAGGTAAGACACCGTGATTTTTCTTTAAAGTAGTCCACGCATTAGCATGTCTGTCGCTGTATTGGTGTACTTAGTAGCAGGTGGTGGCATTCTAAAACCAACCAAAAAAAAAAAGAAACAGAGCAATAGGATTCTGCTACAAAATGGAAGCAGTGCTTCTCAGTTCACATCTGAGGCCGGTTCCCAAGCATCTGACCGACCAAATTAGTCACCTGAAAAGAAAGACCCGAAAGATAGGGGTTAATATGGTGAGACACAAACCAGCAAACATCACATATCAAATGGGAGAATTATGGCCAGTATATCAACATGGGTAATCGGGCATAGGTGGAGCAGCAGGAAAACTATTGTGCTATGGAATAAGCAGAACTATAAATCTGCAAGTGGCACTGTTCCTTTAGATATATAAAGTGAAGATTACTGCATCAAGATCACCATGCTAAAGAAAAAACATAGATCGAGCATATCTCCAGGCATCTGCGGTCTGTGGATGGACATCACAAACTATTTGTTCACAATAAGCAGGTGCTGAGGTACACTAGAAATACATCATTCTTTTCCAACCTAAAGTAGGAAAGACACCATCAAGGACAACTTTTTTTTTTTGACAAATTCAATCAGTGCACAGTCAAGTTATGATATACTCCATAGTCTAGGAATAAGCATAAAAATGAATCCGTAAAGGCCAAAGAGAAAGGGAATCAACAAACATGCCTGCCAATACTTTGAAACGCATCGATCAATGCAACTGTTCTCACCCATATTGAGCTCAGCTTCTTTATACCTGAAATAAAACGAAAAATCAGGAAAAAAAATCATAGTTCAATCTCACAGATAGATCCTTCTTGGCTATCAATTAACACGCCATGAGAAGTTCCAAGCTTGAGGTGTAATTATTGCAGCTTAGTTAAATTATTTGGTGATTATCCATATATAACATCATAGAGTGTTATTTGTTACATAGAAGTAAGGATGTGCCAACAGGACTATAAATAATAGATTTTAAAAAAAAATAAGCTGATCATATCTGTACCTTTTCTCAATGCACTTGTCGAAACAGGTCTGTGTAAGCCTGTATAAAGCATAAAGACACTGTCAGAACAAGCATAAATAAATCAAAAGAAACCTAAATGATTCAAGGCCTGGATTGAGAGGAGTGATATAATATGAGTAGACATGTCCAACTGTTGAGTTGTTAATTAACATAAACAACACAAACATTTCAGACGCCCAGGAAAACCCTAAGATTACATTAACGATTAGCATTTCAGATAAGAGGTCTTTGGAAGATTCAAGCCTAATTGTATCAGGACTTGCATGACTATTTAGGAAAAGCCACCACATTCACCTTTTCTTGGAACATATTCAATTCCTTCAGTTAGTTGGAAATGAGGAAACTAAAGATTGCATTATGAATTAGTAAAGCATCTATGCTGAGTGCTAACACCCATCTCTTTGCTGAATTAGCAATCTCCAATTGCAGCCAAAATGGTAGCCACCAACGGCCTACTTGTTACGAATTAATGATCTCAAGGAAGCAAGATGCATGTCACTCACCTATTGAAAAGATCAACCCTGTACTCCATCTCCTTCTCCGCCATCCCAAACATCTGTACGGTGAACGGCGCACAGCACCAATCTTAGCAAGAGCAGCAAATCCAGAAACCGAAACCCAAAAAGGAGGATCAAGGTGCGCCAACCTACCTGCTCCTTCTCCAAGTTGGTCGGCCCGCCTTTCCCAGCCATTGCCGCACCTCTCCTGCAAAGAACAGAGCGGACCAACATAATAGAATCTCAGAACAACACGTCAGGAGTGGAGCTGAGAAGCAACACGGGAAGCAGACCCTCACGGGGGAAGAGAACGAAGGGCGGGGATCTCGCGGGCGGCGCTGAAATTCGATGTCACGATGAGCAGCCGCGCCTTCGCCCCACTCGCCAAGTCTAGCTAGGGTTTTGCTCTCGCCTTCCTTGCAGGCGGCGGAGGAAGCAAACACAGACGAGAGCAGGCGCGCCTCCTCACATGGGCCGCACCCCGAACGGGCCAGCTCACTGACAGAAGGGCCCACTTGTAAGCCCCCGCCTTATTTTGTGGCCCGCAAGCCAGCGTCGTCCTAAATCCTGATGGGCCTCGAGGCCCAAATGTGCTCACTTACAACTGGGGTCCACGAGTAATGCCAGAACGTTCCTCCAAAATCCAAACCGCTCGCTCCTCACCGAAGACTCGAAGAGGCCATTAGCCATGAGCAGCTTGGCTTATCCGCTCTTCCCGCTCCCGTGCCGCTGCTCCCTCGCGGCGGCGCCGGCGTCTCGGATACCCGCACCTGTGTGCCTATCTGCTTCGGCTTCCGCGGATGCAGAGGGTGAGCTGACGGCGCGGGAAAAGCGAGCGCAGCGTCGGGAGCGGCGGGAGCTGCGTGCGACGGACTGGAAGGAGGAGGTGCAGGACCGGCTGATCCACGAGCCGGCGCGGCGGAGGAAGAAGCCTCCTAAGCGGTCGTGGAGGGAGGATCTCAACCTCGACCTCCTCGCCGAGCTGGGGCCGCAGTGGTGGCTCGTGCGCGTCTCCATGGCGCCCGGCACCGACTACGTCGACCTCCTCACCAAGGCCATCTCACGACGCTACCCGGAAGTCACCTTCAAGGTATCACTTCCTCCTGTCGTTAGTTTTGTTGGCTTGATTGCGTCCGTGCCGCCCGAATTAAGCACTGCCCTGACGAGTGAAGGGCATTTAATTTTTAGGCTGTCGCATCGTATTCATACAGATTATGTTATGAGCGTCGTATTCATACAGATTATGTTATGAGCAACATCACGTTGCAGTATTCTTGCGGCTTATATAATTTCATACCTAACATGTGAATCTTATATATATATATATATATATATATATATATATATATATATATATATATATATATATATATATATATATAGAACTACTATCCTGTAGCTGGCTAGAGAATAACTTATTCTGTAGCCACTTTGAGTTATGATAATTACTATGTTAATTTACGAGATTATAGTAACTCCTTACTAAGTGGTTTAATATAACGTTATGGTAAATATCCCCATATGTTATAGTAACCCAATTATCGTAAATATGTATTGACATTATGGTAAATTAGTATATAAAATTATAGTAAATGGAGGTGGCTACAGAATAACTTATTTTGTAGCCGGCTACTGAATAGTCTCTCCCTATATATGTAGCTAATCTGTATATAAACTTATAGTAAATGGAGAGGCTAATCTGTAGCTAGCTACAGAATATCTAATTCTGTAGCCGGGTCATCCGACGCACCTGAGGCGCGACAACGCAGCGGACGTGCGCGGGGCTCCTGGCTCCCGCGGCTCCCAATCCGCATGGCTCGCCCAGTTACGCGAGCTGCGCATCACACTGATGATTCCGTTAAATCAGGCCCAGTAATAGATCAGCGACATGCATGCATCCTTGATTAGCGACGGACTTTTTTTCTACTTACCAAAATAAGCCTCCGTCCACAGTAAACGGCCACGTGCATGCATCATTGGCGTTCACGTGGACCTATATGCATACACGTTATGAAACGGCCACACCTTCAGAAATTACGAGAATAGTTTAATGTTTAAGAGAATACATACGTATCCATAGAATCTTGAATGAGTTCTCGTATTTGTTTCGAAGATTACGAGAACACAACTTCTGAAATTACGAGAATTTTATATTGTATATCCCAAGCAGCAGTTTATATTACCAGAAAAATATTGCCTATAATTAGGATGTAAAATTGCCACAATTTGGCGTCTTATGTTCCAACTCACTAGTTGGTAAAATGACGAGAATAATTTACAATGACGTAATTACGATAATTTTAGTGCCTAGGGACCTTATTTAGGATAGGGAGTTACCACAATTAGATGAAGATTTTCTGAAGGATCTAGTTACTATAAAGAGGTCAAATTGCAATAAAACCAGAAATACAATATTTATGATATTTTTGTTGGACAATTACCACAACTTCCTATCAAGATGCTATAAGAAAGCACTTACATTTCTCAAAAAAAAAAAGAAACTACTTACAACATTTCAGAATATTGGAAATGATAATTAGGCTGTGGTGTTACATAAAATTGGCATGAAAGTGATTACATATTTCTCAAAAAACTTGAAAAAAATAGAAACAGTACATCGATCCATTTTTTCCATCAGAATGATGTCCACTCATTTGGAACGACTCTGGGACGATCAAGATCATGCCATGTGAGCCTCAGGTCCGGCTGGAAGCTTCTTAGTCAGCGTTCAGTGGGTGGTAAAAGCAAGTAGAAGTGCAGCTCTGACCCAAATTTGGGCCCCTTCTCGTGCATCTGTGGTGAATGAACATTAGAGTGAATAACACATCAGTGATTTACATTATAAGCTAACCAAGATACATGATAAATCATTAACAAGAACAAATGAATTTACTGTAACCTTGCCCCAAGTAACCACCAGAATTAATTCCGGTAGTTCAGTTCTGGTTTCTAGATCAAATCGATTTCAATCTGCAAGGGTGAAAAGTAGAAAACATCACTGTGAGAATGGAGGTCTCACCAGCAAAATAAGAAAGCAAGCTTGTTATTTCAAACTGCAGGAGCAAGAAAAATTGATAGTTGAACCATCTACATGCAGGCTCGTCAATTGGTGGACACAGTTACCGTAACACAGACTTGGTTACTGGAAAGATCGATATGTTATTTTCGATAATTTTGTACCATAACAGTAACTAAGTTACAATATATTAGTAAAAAATACAGTAATTCCACAATGCTTTACGTCAAATTTTGAATACCATATGAATGAAATTATCGTAACTTCAGTATAAGTTACATAATATTTATGAGAATTGTGCTTACGGCAATACTAACAATATTTACAAGAATTTCACTAATAATATTTACGAGAATTCTATATTATGAATTTTCCTTCGACATAACTTACACTGGTATTTACGAGAAATGGGTACTATGAATATAAGTATTTACAAGAATTTTGGACTATGGTTGACGATAAAAATTAATAAGGATGATCGAAATTACCATATTGAAGGTAGGGAGCTACAAGAATTTAAGGTCATGGTATTCTGATGCTACTCAAATGAGGAGTCCAATAAGCTGTTAAGTAATTACACTAATTTGAATCAGTAATTTAGTTAGGGAGTAACCAAAATTTTGCATCAGATGAATCACTATAATCTATTCTGATTAGACTACCTTTGTAAATGAAAGAACAGTGAGATACAAGAATTTTTGAATGAACTACTCTTTATTCCTTTTGTACGAGTCATTACCAGTTCAGGCATAGGACCAATTTACTAGTAAGCTGTTCTATATCAAAAAGAGGAAAAGGCAACAATTACCTGCCATTGCGTGAAGACTATCAAGCACTGGTCCATCTCACTGCCTATCCACAAAATGTTTTCTTAAAAGATATATACAAGGACACCTGACAGACACCTCTTTAGTTCTATTTGTGATGGATGCTCAAGCGACCAACAGATCTACTAGAATAATAAAACAAAAATTACAATCTGCCCATAGGGTGAGGAGTAGAAAGAAAATACACAATGACAGAGTGATTAGTTACCAAGAAAAATCATAATGTAAACAACTACAGGATACTAATAATGTCTGAAGAATGGACAAACACGTGATTGCTTGAAATGTCTGAGCAGTAAATCGTGATAATTAGCATAAGGCAGCAATGCTTATTATCATAAGATTAATGTATACTGATTTAGTGCATACAATAGTTACGATATTTTATAGTAGAAACAAAGGAATTTACTAAACAAGGGATCTGACATTCAAGAATTTGGTTTAAAAAACAGCAAACCTAACACAACCTAAAATGGATAGGATTTACAAACCTACGCACTCTGGCTAATGTGGCCAATAGATCTGCAACAATAAACAATATTCCAATCTACGGGAGTCACCAACAGCTACCAAAATCAAGATGGCTAATCAGACAAATGGAATTAAATAAATGACTGACGAACAATTAATCAAGAAAGGAGCGCCTACAAGAGTCACGAACCTGAGGGCTGATGGACTGAAGTGGCTATGTGCGGATGCTCATGTGATGATCCTGTCCCGTATGTGCGGATGGCGGTACTGGAAACCCATAATCCATGAATCCAGCTTGGCAGTAAACCATACTCTTCGATCTGCACCAAGAGCACCTCATGCACATCAACATTGCCGTCTTCCTCAGAAAGGCCAGATCGGCAATCAACATACCGCTCGCGTGGGGTAGGTTGAGCTGGTGTCGGGTCCCCCGTCCACGCGAGGCAAGGCACCGCTGCTCGAGGACGCATCGCCGCCGGGGAGCCAATCCGCGTGGTGCGGGACGCGCCGACGCCGAGGGGGGGTGGAGGAGGCACAACAGCCATGGGCTGCCGCCTGCGGAGAAGAAGGGGCACCGCCGGCAGCCACCATCTGCCGATCCGCATCAGATGCCACCGTCGGGCACACACCGCATCAGCCGTCGAGTGGAAGGCCGCCGCCACCACCATGGGAGGCCGGATCTGCTAGGGGAAGAGGCGGTCGCCGCCGATCTGGATCTCAGAAGAGATGGGGCCGGTGATGTAGGGGTCATTGCCGCCGGTGTGGTCGGGGTTGCGGAGGGCCCGTCCGAGCCCGGCGTCGCCTTCACAGGGTAGCGGCGCCAGATTTCTGGTTTCTGCGGTTCTTCTCGGAAGGGACAAGCGGCGTACACGGCAGGTCCACCGCTCAGCTGGCTCATCAGGTAATAGGGGACAAGCGGCGTACACGGTAGCTGCGGCAATCAGGGGATAGGGGAGGCGGGATGTAGCATCGGAGGCGACGATTTTTGCGGCGGAGGCGGAGCTGCGGCAATAGGGGCTGGATTGGGAGCCGATGAAAGAGACCAGGTGAGGCTAAACAATAACCGGCTAATGAGTCGATCTAAAAGCTGGGGTGGAAAGACCGGGTGCGGGCGTCGGTGGTTTCGGTGCGCCTGTTGGGTCCGGACACAGAATTAGGTATTCTGTGGCCAGCCATAGAAAAGTACATCTATATATATATATATATATATATATATATATATATATATATATATATATATATATATATATACTGTGAAACTGTACTTATGTTCTTACAAACTTGTAACTGTGACTCTTTTACTTGGACAGTATAATCACTGTGACAAGAAAATCTACATTAAGATTACTGACTGTCAATGCTTAATTGTAGCAAGACTTGGATTAAGAGATCTAGTACGAATCTGAATGCTGACAATGAAGTTCTCCTGATTACCGTTCCTCATAGCCTTATAGGAAATGGTTTAGTACTAGTCCATCTGAATGACTTCACTAGTTCACATGCATACCATTTTCTTTTCAGCATTATATTTCTCACAAAAGTTACCTGCAGATTTACAATCCATCCATCCAAGTAAAGAGGAGATTGAAAAGTGGTGCAATCAGTGTTAAATCCAAGCCTCTGCATCCTGGGTTGGTCTTTCTGCATTGTACCTTAAACAAGGAGCTTCATGACTTCATCAGAGACACAGAGGGTTGTTATGGCTTTATTGGAGCTACAGTTGGTTCAATGTGAGTACCTCACTCAGTTCTTTCCATTCCTTCACTTTTGCTCCTCTTTTGTTGACACGTTGTTTTATTGGCATTGTTATGATTCTTGTTTTTAGGTGGCTATTTTCATATTCGTTTTTTGAATTATCCAGTAGTACTTACCTTAGACAGCATCTCATCCTGTAAATATTTTGAAGAAAGACTTGAAACCATAGCGGTTTCTATGGATATGTGTAATGTAACTACGTCCAAATAAAATATATGCTATCCTTCAACATACTTCTCCAATGACCAGGATATTCTTTGGCCAGAACAACGATGACCACAGTATTTTGTCTAACATAATTGTAACAAAGGCATGTGAAGTATCCTAATCACGACATTTATATACTGCTAGTACATGAATACTGTAGGTCTATAGCAGATCATACCTCTTCTGTGATCACTGATCAGTGATCAGTTATTCAGTTTTTCTGATTTGCACTTCTTTTACCTGTCTTACTATGAAGCAAGAGGCAGATTAAAAAGCCAAAACCTATTCCAATTGATGAAGTTGAATCAATTATTAGAGAAGAGAAGGAGGAACAAGAGAGAGTTGACAGAGAATTTGAGGAAATGGAGAATATGGGAAATGTTGAACCTTTCAGTAAACCTGTTGAAGAATCTGAACTTATGTTAATGAATAAGATCAAGAAGCAGTTTAAGAAATCATCCTCAAATGGTGGCACTAGACACAGTGCTTTTTCGCCTGGTGCAACTGTTCATGTTCTCTCTGGGCCTTTTGAAGACTTCACTGGTTCCATCCTGGAAGTGAATCGCAAAAACAAGAAGGTTGGGCTGATTACAAATTTATCTTAGTGAACTAGTTGTACGATTATTTTGCAATACCTTTTCTTCTGGTATTGTTTGGTTTTCTAAGAAGTGTTACCTCTCACAGGCCACTGTCCAGTTGATACTTTTTGGGAAAGAGAGCTTTGTGGATCTTGATTTTGATCAAATTGAGGCAATTGAAGTGGATGGCAATGATAGTAAACTATGAGGTCTGAAAACGCCTCTAAATCCTCGAGTTTGACTTTGGCAAGCATGCTATGGTAGTAGGCTAACAAAAGAAACGATAGATCTAGAGCATGTTTTTTTTTCACCTGTTAGCCAAAGATTGTATAGTAGAACATGCTGTCACTATTATTGCACTCTCTGATTTGTGCTCCGCCATTATGATATAAGTAATTTTTCCGTTGTTTGACAAAATTCAGGATTCCATCACATATCAAATTGTTTCTGTTTAGGAGATTATCTGAGCTCCTCCATACTTTAGATGCAGCAGAGGAAATTTTCGAATTTGTGGCTTTCTGCTACAGTGTCTCTCTTTATGCTTAATAACTGAACAGGCATCTTGTGTTTATGTAGCACAGTACCGATAACTTTTATCGACAACTCCAGATCTCCAGCTGGGCCTGAGTGAATGAAGCAGGAACTGCAGTGGGTGGACAGTGGACCGTTGAAGACCCAGTTATCAGCAAGAGAAACAGTTAGCACATCTGCACATGAGCTGCCGTCAAAATTAACCAGTAAGTTCTGAGTTCACTAGCATGTGTTCTATAACCTTATTCCATTGAAATTGATTTCCACTGTTCTTATTTTCTATTTGTCAGGGGTTACTGAAATGCAATTTATAAACAATGAGGATGCTGAAGTTGAGATATCTCACTGACTTCCACTAGGCTGTTCACATTTTGCTCGAATGCAGAAAGAAATATTTCAATTTTGTCAGTCCCTTAGGCCATTCATTTCATACTTTATCTTCCTGTATTCATTTATAAATAAGTTAAAATCGAAATAGAAATTCTAATTTGTCTGAGATTGTTTTTCCTTGAGTACTTGGATTGGATCACCAGCCACTTTTCAATTATGCACTGTGCATGCAGCGACCCGGGGCTTCGTTGAATCGTTGGCTTGCTTCGGTTCCTGAACTGTGGCAGACGAGACAGAGATGGCTTTGTGGAAAGATACCCAGCTTAATTATTTGTGCCAAAAGCTTTCGATTAGGAACAAGACAATCTTCCTCCTTTTGCTTTTCGCTTTCCGGGCAGCTTCCACAGATCTGCCCTCAAACAAGATCCAGTAGTAGTAATGTTCAGACAAAATCCCTTCACCCGAACTGCTCTATCATGGCCATAATTGCAACAATTTTCAGACAGATTACGTGCTTGGCATGTCAGCATCCTGAAAATGTCCCCTATCCCCTGCTCCTGCAACTGCAAGGGGAGAATTGTACATTTGTTCTCTAGCAGCGAGCGCCAGAGCAGCAAGCACAGTCACCATGACTTTTTTTTTGTTTGAAGAATCAGTCACCATGAGAATGCCCTTCTATGAGGAGGGCAGAGATGTGGTCCTGGAGGCTGGAGCGCGCTCTGCACTGGAGTGCCACTGCAAGTCTGCAGCTGCCCCTCACTACAAAGCCAAATCTCCATGGCTGCATCTTACTATGATCAAATCATGAACAGGTGATGATTACCAAACGATGATGATACGAGAATTCAATTCAAAGTCCTCTTAAACATGGGCAATTACTTTATTTGAGAGAGAACGGCAATCTAGATTAACCAACATAAGTAAAAAACAAATCTACGGAGTCACCAGTACAGCGCTTCTACCGCTACGACTGTTCTTCACCAATGAGATGGTGAGATGAAGCAGCTACCCGAGGTCCAGCTCCAGCTCCAGCAGGGCGCATTGGCACCCACCAACAACTCTGTCGGAGGAGGGTGATCCGTGGACCGTGGCGCCGCGCCATGCATCGGTCTGTCACGGTCGGCCACCACGCGGTACCAGGTAGACCCGGGCGCGCACGACGGCGCCGTTCCCCAGCCGGAACCCGGGCGCGACCGCGAACCCGACGACCATGCCGGCGCCGGCGTGCGGGGGCGCCCCGGTCACGCTCTCCATGTACTCCTGGTGGAACTCCGCGCCGCGGCCGGCCTCGAAGTGGCTGGGCGACGGCTCCAGCGCGAAGGCCAACAGGTGCAGCAACCACACGGCCTTGGCCGCGCGCAGGAACTCCCCGTAGAAGGGCGTCCGCGGGTGGGCGCCGGCGTTGACCACCCTCCGGTGCTCGCCGTCGCCCAGGACGGCCTCCTCCACGCGGGGCGGCAGGAGCGCCGTGAACTTGGCGGCGGCGTAGCGGCCGAATGCGCAGGTCGGGAGCACGCCCAGCAGCTCCGCGGGCTCCATCCCGCGCATGTCGCGGAACTGCACGTACCGCTCCCGCCGGAACGCGGCGGGGTCCAGCAGCGACGAGAGGGAGCCGTCCAGGTAGAAGGACTCGTGCTCGAAGCCGCCGAGGAGGCCGCGCGTGACGTGCGCCTCCAGCGCGTGCTTGGCCAGCTGCGGGGAGGATACCGGGATCTTGGTGAGCGATCGAGTGGCCGCCGCGAGCTCCAGCCCCGCGGCGCGCATCAGGTGCGCGAGGTGCCCCGCGAACGTCCGCGTCGCCGCGCGGGCCTGCTCGGCACAGGAGGTGAACAGCTCTGCCGTCGGCGCGCCGCCGGGGCCGTTCTGCTTGGAGAGCGGGTTGTGGTGGTGGCGCCCGTTACGGCGGCTGGTGGCCGCCGCGAGCTTCTCCTTTAGCCCGTCCACCTCGGCCTGCTTGGATTGGAGCTGGCGCTGGAGGTCGTCGAGCGCCGCCTCGTACGGCGCCACGGCCTCGCGGAGGGGCGGCGCGGAAGGGTTCGGGCGCGGGATGTGGCCCGCGGCGGCGGAGCGGCGGAAGCGGTCGCGGAGGCGCGCGAGGTGGCGGAGCTTGGCGACGACGGCCGCGTCCGCGGCGCGCATCTTGTCGGGGTCCCAGGGGCAGTGCGCGCCCTGGAGCGCGGCGTAGGCGCGGCGCACCCCGGAGACGGCGTCGAACACCTCCGCCATCAGCGCGTCCGCGTCGCGGGCGCGCTCGGCGCCCTTGGCCGCGGCGGCCAGCCTCTCCTTCTCCTGCTCCCCCTCCTCCCAGATCTTGAGCTTCTCCTCCTCCTCCTCCCCCTCCTCTTCCTCGATTTCCTCCGCCTCCGCAGCGGACGGGGACCGCCGGCATTTCTCGCTGCTGGAGACGGCGTCGGCGAAGGGGTCGTCGTCGTCGTCGTCCAGGTCGCTGTCGACGGAGTCGCGGAGGGTGTAGTTGCAGGGCAGGCGGTTGGAGAGGCAGGAGGAGGCGACGCGGTGGATGAGGTCGCCGACGGTGACCGGCTTGGTCGCCATTCCTCGGCGCTGCGACCGAGCCTTCCCCTGCGGGCTGCGGCCGGCCAAGCTGCTTGCTTTGGAGTGGGGGCGTGTGATCGGCGTGGGAGTGGGAGCGGGCCGGAAAAGATGCCCTGTGGAACGCAGTGTCGGGTAGAACAAGACAAAAAGGCACTGAGCTATAACATGCACCATCAATTCTCGTCCGAATTAAAAATGCTTGCTAATCCTCATAAAACGTACTACAGTGCTAGTTTAACCAGAGATCTTTCTTTTAGGCTCTGTTTGATAGTAGGAGAAGGCAGAACCCGCTTCACATGCGCAATGAAAAAGGGCTTATATGGTATTTCGTTTATGAAGTCTATTCCCGTAGATTAATTTAACAGGGCCTTTTATCATAAGTTATGGAGAAGTCAAAGCTAAAGCTGCTAAAAAACCCGGATCCTAACTAATTGTCGTGTTTTCACGTTTCACGACCTTTGGAATAAAATAAAACGTACAGTAATTTACCGACGTACAATCTCTACTTGTATCATGGTGCGAGCCAGCTCAAGTTTTGTCACAACCAGGGGCGATGTGCAATGACTTCTAGCAAGGACGTGCTGTAGCATTGTACGTAGCTCTGACTTCCAGATTCTTTAGCTTTTTTTTTTTTGGCGACGGATTCTTTAGCATTACGCTAGCCCGCATCTACGGTTACGCACGTGGTCTCGTGTCAGATGCTCTACTATTTGGGGTCCTCCATCCTTCGCAGACGGCGACCGTGCGTTGCAATCGCTTGGCTCTCTGATCGCCATTATCAAGTGCCTACTATCACCCGCCTACAATACAATTGTTCATGAAATCGTTGCAAAATTTACTGGTCGGACAACGGCAGGTAAATCTGCCATCTGATCACGATTCAGAAGTTCAGGGTCGTCGGATCTCCTATGCTCGCGGTCACCGCGATCTCGTGGAGAGTTGGGGGTTAATCGAAGACTAGAGTAGCGGCCTCGAACTTTGTTCCAAGTTCTCCTTTAGATTTGGTACTTCTAACGCCCCGTTTGGCTGGCTGCGGGCGGCTCCGGCACCTGCGTCGAAAATCACTGTTCATCTATACGCATTTTACTGTTTATCGAAGTCGTTTTTCTCTCTCCTTTCCTCCCCTCTCACAGACGCCGCCGCAGCAACCGGAGCCAGAAATTCGAGCTTCACCGGCTCCGGCTCCCGCAGCCTCCTGTCGGCCGCCCAGCGGCCGACACCTTGCTACAGTGCCGGAGCCGGAGCCCGCGGGAGCCCGGCCAAACGGGGCCTAAATTGCATATTCATCTCTCTAAACTTATTTCGAGTTTTTATCCACGTCTTCGTACTTTTAAATTGTGCATTTAGCTTCTTAACTTTGTCATAAGTTCTTATCTAGGTCCGGTACTTTCAAAATACACGCTCAGTTCCCTAAAGACGTATATATTGTAGCATCCTGGGCCGTCACTTCTCCGTACTACGTTACATGTGCCCACCCCACTCGTGCGGCCACATTGTGTTCTTTCACCCATAGTGGTGTATTTGCACAGGGGACGAGGCGTGCGGTGGGATCTCTCGAGAGACGTGCAGACCTAGCTTCATAGGACCATGTCGCTTGGCTGCTCTTGTCATGTTTGCTCTACCACACGTCCTAACCGAGCCTCACCGCTGCCGTGGCCCTCCTCAATTCCACTTGATCGCTCTTGCTCCAACTCATCGTGGCGTTGACAGCCGCCTCATCGCCACCACCGCACTCCTCCCCATTGAGTGGGAGTTCATGCTCATTCTCTATATTTTCTTGCACTCAGTTTCCCACTATCACAACCTTGGCAATGGCAAGGCCGTCGTTGCAGCGGAGTGGGTGAGTGTAACTTACGGCATGGCGGCACTGTTCGTTTCACTAAAATATGGCTTATGCTGATTTGTTGCGAGAGAAAAACACTGTTCGTTCGTTGAAAAGTACTGCTGAAGAACAGGACGATAGCCTAGGGTGGCAACGTGAGTGCAGTATCACACAACGATGCACACACAGGGAAAGCGTAAGGTAGTAGGGCGAGCATGTTATAGCGCTTGTAGCTACACATGTAAAGTAGGCATTTGCAGTGTGGCAGAGGCGAGGACGGTGGTGTGGGGATGGACAACCATAATGGTATAATAATACAACTTTAGGTATTTAAGTGTGCAATTTACATGTAACGGGTCGAGATGAGAACCTGAAACAAGTTTAGAAAGAGAAACATGTAATTTGAATTAATGGGAACCTCAATAAAACTCGGAACTACGAGCAAGTTCGAGGACCTGAAATTTGCTTGGTACTCCCTCTGCCCATAAAAACATGCAACTATGAATTACGTGCCAGAAAAAGTAGTTCATGTTTGACCAAGTTCCTAATGAATAATATTCATATTTATGGCACCAAACCAATTTATTATGGAAATACATTTCATAATTAATCTAATAATATTTATTTAATATCATAAATATTAATACATTTTTATCTATAATTAATTAAACTTAAGATAAAAAAACATGACACGGTGCTATAATTATATGCTTTCGTGGAGGGAGGGAGTACTGCCACAGGTATAACACGTGACCCCACTGAGGGGCCCACGGCGCCGGCCATCGAACCCATCGCCTAGGACCCGTCTGTCTGTCAGTGACCATCCGACCCTGTCTGGCGCTGTTTATTTCCCTTCCAAAATGCTAAAATTTTCAAGATTCTTCGTCACATCGAATCTTTGAACGCATGTATAAAGTATTAAATAAAAATAAAAAATAAAACTAATTATACAGTTTAGATGAAATTCACGAGACGAATCTTTTAAGTCTACTTAAACTATAATTGAACACTAATTACTAAATAATAACAAAAACGCTTTTGCCAAAAAATTTCGGCAACCAAGCTGGCCCCTGGTTCGTGCACCCTCCCTCCTGGCTTGGCTTGGCCCGACCAGGCGACCACTGCCTCCGCCCCGTGCCGCCAAGTCGCACTCGCGCACCGCGCGAGATCCACCTTCCCCCGCGCCCGCCTCCGACGCTCCGGCGCGGCTGCGTGAGCCCTGCCCTACGGAGGGGCTGGGCTCTGGCTTACCCGCAGATGCGTCCCCTTCTGGCCCTCGCCGCCGCGTGCGCCCTCCTCGTGGCCGCCGGCGCCGCGGCGGCGGAGGAGGCGAAGAACTCCACCAACAAGTTCCGGCAGCGCGAGGCCAGCGATGACATGCTCGCCTACCCCCACCTGTGAGCACCGCGCGCTTCTCCCCAAATCCCCTCCCCCCCTTCCCTCCGCGATTTACGAGCCGCTCTAGATTTGGAGTAGCTGCTGGATCCTTGGAGCGATCGGATGGTCCCTGTGGGTTCTCGTGGGGGCGTTGCGACTGATGAGATTAACGAGCTTTTGGGTGCTAACATGCTAGCGTGCCGCTGGTGTTGATTTAGGCGTTGGATTTGTCTAGTGATCACCTGTTCGTCGATCGTTGAGTGCTGCAGCCTCAGTTTCGCATTTGGTTTCTTGAGGTTCTGGGGTTTAAGCACCACGTGGTATAGTGAATTTGAAAAAAAATGAAAGTGAGCAACTGTTGTTTGGTTTGAGCATTATGGTCGCTTTTGAGTAGCTTGAATTGCTGCTACTTCTGTTCATATTCCAAAAGAGATAGCAACTACTGTCGTCCTCCAATCCCGTCTGTAATCTAGTAGAGCAAGGCTAATAATACAGCCCGCCGGCCGGCCGGCTGCAGGATCTTTGCAGTCTTCTCTCAGCCCACCCATACAGGAGTTAGCTCTTCACTATTAATACATGGCCCACTTGTCTCTCCCACAAAGTTTCTCAGATCATGTGTCTAAGCCGGTTGTAAGCTTACAGCCCGCTTATCTTCTCTCTCCTCTCCTCTCTCCCCCACGTCAGCATTCTGCCGGCTTATAGTCTACTATTATACTTGCTCGTATTGACACAAGATTTAGAAAGTAGAGCTGTCAAAGTGAAACATTTTTTTTATGTATGTAAGGCTCACACTATGACCGCAGCCTAGTCAGAACTGATCTTATAAACTGTTTGAAGTAAGTGTGGGTAATCTGAGTATCACTTAATTTTTTTGGATTGATCATGTCTGAACCTGTGGCAACTGCAAACATCTGTTCTACTAGTAGTATGTTCTCGTACTGGTCATCTCAGCGATTATACTATTAGTGCTGACAGCGATTTACCTGCATTTAATTGATAATTGCTGCATGGCACATAGAAATCTGATAAAAGCCAAATAATGAGCAAACTATGTACTAGTTGTTTGATGCAAGGCCTATTCTTTTTTTTTTGGGTTCATATGTCATAGGAATTAGACCTTCTATGCATTCAACGAATTTCAGCTAAAGTTAACATCTGCTATAGTGAACTTAGGATGTAAGTTCAATTATGCTTGTCACTAAATTTTTGACACATGTCTAAGTACTATCTCAATTGAAAGCACACCTTTAAAGTCAGTTAAGTAATAGTGGTCGTCTACATGAATTGCTTAACGCACCCAATAAGTTTATCTATACATTGTCTTATAGAGATGAAGATGCTTTATTGCAAACCAAATGTCCAAAGCATGTGGAGCTGAGATGGCAGACTGAAGTTAGTTCCAGCATTTATGCAACTCCTTTGGTCGCTGATATCAACAGGTATTTGTCACCTAATTTGGCGTCTGTCTTTAGCATCACACCAATTGTGGTTATCTGTGTCAGAGATCTTTCTCTCTATCTTCTGCTGTTTATGAACACGTTAATCATTTTGTCTTTTATTTGTTGCTCATGCAAGGATATTGTGTCGTGCATGAAACAATGTCAACTTCTGCTGTTTCTGTAACTATTAGTGTTTTATGCAACATTGAATGAGTACAGCATTGCCATTGCCAACACTAGACGATATTGTTTCTTGTATTTATATATGCAGTTTTCACAAAGTTGATTTTCAAAAGGTCAAACACATATGTTTCCGTTCTTCCTATTAGTATTTTAATGAATTTTCCTGCATAAGATTTCATAATAGACACACTGTTAATGAACCTTTTTCTGTTGTGTAGTGATGGAAAATTGGAAGTAGTGGTGCCATCATTTGTTCATTACTTAGAAGTTCTTGAAGGCACTGATGGAGACAAAGTGCCAGGTGTTGTTTCATTGCCATTTTACATTCTTAGTTCTTCCTTACAGATTCTGAAAAGAATTCTCATCTGTACCTAATTATTGTCTGTGATGTCGTAATACCCTTTTAGCTCCTGAAAGAGTTTTGAGAAAATTTCTCCTGAACTTTTAAGACATGCTAAAATAAATTGGTTTGGTTATTATTTGTTATACACTTTTCAGGATGGCCTGCATTTCATCAGTCAAATGTTCATTCAAGTCCTCTTCTCTATGACATTGACCAGGATGGTGTACGGGAAATAGCTTTGGCTACTTACAACGGTGTTGTAAATTTCTTTAGGTCAGGAACTCTATGACAGACAGTTTTATGTCTCCCTGTTAAATCCAGCAATATTTATTTGTTTATTATGTAGGGTGTCAGGTTATATGATGATGGACAAGCTTGAGGTACCTCGTAGAAAAGTACGTAAAGATTGGTATGTTGGGCTAAATCCAGATCCAGTTGACCGCTCTCATCCAGATGTTCATGACAGTTCAATCGCCAAAGAGGCTACTTCTAAGGAAACTCCGGTAATAGATCAGAATAAATCAGGTATCCAAGAATCTTCTATAGGAATGCAATCTTGTATGTTACTTTTTATAGAAATGTCTTTTTTGGTTTTTGGATCTCATGATAAAGCTTAACTTGCTATCAATTAGCAGAACTCCTGATGTCATCAACTTGCTTTAAGGGAAAAAAAATTGCATGCATGTTGCACCAGGACCAACTATACTAACTGCTGTGGATATGGACCTTCTATGCATTTCATTTTTGTAAAATATGCAAGATTATCTGTTTTGTTGTTATTTATATATGCTTATCATTGTAGGAAGTATGGAGGGAGGTGAGGCCCTGAAAAATACATCCGAACAACACTCAGTTGAAACAAAACTTAATTCTACCCAAGCGCAAGAGAATGTGCAGTTGCCGAATAATTTAAACGACACTCATTCTGGGAGCATCTCTAGTGTTACTACTGAAGCAGAGAATACATCACAATCACATACTCAGAGACGCTTGCTTCAAACAGCTGACAAAAGTGACGAGCAAACAGGAAGCTCAAAAACTCACGAAAGTGATTCGGGAGCAAAAGTAGCAGCCACTGTTGAAAAAAGTGAGCTTCTAGATGAAGATGCAGATGCATCATTTGACTTGTTTCGGGATCCAGAAGATCTACCTGATGAGTACAATTATGATTATGATGACGATGTTGATTATCGTTTGTGGGGAGATGAGGACTGGAAAGAACAAGAACATGAGAAAGCGGAAGATTATGTCAGCATAGACGCCCACATCTTGTCCACCCCAGTAAGTGATGCTTTAGTTCCTTTTGCTTATGTTTTTTTCTATCCATCTCATAACATCTTGTCCACCCCAGTAAGTGATGCTTTAGTTCCTTTTGCTTATGTTTTTTCTATCCATCTCATAAATAGGCTTGAGTTATTATCCACATTCTTGCTACAGGTAATCGCAGATATTGACAAAGATGGTGTACAAGAAATGGTGATTGCTGTATCATACTTCTTTGATCATGAGTAAGGCTTCTCTTTTTGCTACAAACACATCCTGTTCAAGTTACTCATGACTTCTTAATAATGACTTCAAATTGATTAAACTTTGGTTTACTTACATATAAAAATTGAGGCTTAACGGTTTGTCTATCATTGTGAATTTGAACTTAAGTGGCCTTGGAAATGAAAAAAAAGAAACATATGTGCAACTTGTGTCCCAAGAATAAAATGACAAAACTTTATTTCTACATCATCATGTGTAGGTCTTATTAAGATTGAACCTTACCTTCCCTGGTTCTTTTAATAAATTTTGTCACCAGATTTTGTACTTTCCTTTCACAAAACTGGCAGGCTTAGATTTTTTTGTCAGCAAAAATGTGCCAAATCGGGTGTTAGTCGTGAACTCGATGTGTTTTCTTGGTGCCAGTGCTTGGTGTTTGTTAGTCTTGCTTTTATGATTGATGAAAACTGTTTTTTTAACAGAACTTGCTACCACAAACTCACTTGAGAATTTTTGGTTTGTGTTTTCTGGCTTTTATTTGCAGATATTATCGTGATTCAGATCATGCAAAAGAACTGGAAGGAATTGACATTGGAAAATATGTCGCAAGCAGTATAGTTGTCTTTAACCTTGACACTCGGCAAGTTAAATGGGCTGCAGAGCTTGATTTGAGCACAGATACTGTAAATTTCCGTGCTCATGTATTTTCCTCTCCAACTGTGGTTGATTTGGATGGTGATGGATATTTGGACATCCTTATTGGAACTGCCTATGGCTATTTTTATGTTATCGATCATCGAGGTAAGTTTGTAGTCTCTTAATATATTAATTAAGGATTGAATCCAAAGGAAGCTTTGTTCTAAGCTGGGTTTTCCCTATATTTTCTACATATCAAGTTTCTAAATAATACTCCCTCCGCTCCAAATCATAAGACATTTTGGCTTTTCTAGATACATTGCTTTTATTATGTATCTAGACATAGTGAATATCTAAGTGATAGCAAAAACTATGTATTTAGAAAAGCCAAAACGTCTTATAATTTGGAATGGAGGGAGTAGCTTTCATTACTAGGATAGTGGTATTTATTGGTGTAGTTACAAATAGTGGGATAATAACTAATAATCCACCCTGGCAAAGGGTAGAGCACACCAGTTCACTGATCTGTATTCCATTCCTGACTAAGGCACCACCTTGAAAGAAAAATATGATTTATTCCCTGGCTAGAGAAAAAGGGATTTGCTGCCTAGTAAAACAGAAGACTACTGAATGAAATTAGTGGCCTATATTGAATCAAGCTTTGCTGGTCCGTCTATGATAAAAATCGCATTGGTTTGGCTGATTGAACGGGAGGGGGGGGAGGGGAGGGAGATGTAATATAAGTTCTGTATTGGTGTGTTGGTTTCTGGGTGTCTTGTATGTGGTGTTGTACTTCGGTACCCTTCCTTCTTAAATCTGAATGAAATGACACACACCTCTTGCCTTCTGTGCGCTGCTAAACTGTTTATATACGTAAAAGTATACATGCCCTCTTCTTATTTTGATTCTGTGAATTAGGTAAGGTTAGGAACAAATTCCCCCTTGAGATGGCAGAGATCCATGCACCAGTCATTGCTGCGGACATCAATGATGATGGCAAAATTGAGATGGTTACCACTGATTCCCATGGAAATGTAGCAGCATGGACTGCTGAGGGAGAAGAAATCTGGGAAGTGCATCTAAAGAGTCTGATTCCACAGGCAAGTTTCATATATTTCTTTTGTATAAGATGTTGATTGATTGTTGCTTAGTTAGCTCGTTATTTATCTGTATGGCAAGGCACTACACGTCTTGTCATTATCTGTACACTTCAAGTGATGCATGTGCTGAAGATGCATTCTTAGTTTAGCTCAAAGCAATACGTACATCCAAAATCTTGCGTAGATTGTTTACTTGATTCTCCCATTTCGTCTTAAACTTATGCTATGGCCCTGTTTGTGGGAGCTTTTGCTTCCCCAGGAAGCTCCAAAAGCCAGAAGCTCCCCCCAAATGGGTTCAACGCTATTTTGAGACTGACTGAGAACATTATAACTTAGTTTCAGGCCAAAAGAAGATATCATATATACTTTCACCCCACCATTTCATTTACTTTATATTCGTTTTGTTATTATACTTGGCTACAATTTCTATAATGCAGTCTGATTATTGTCATATGATGACAGAGACCTACTGTTGGTGATGTCAATGGAGATGGCCACACTGATGTTGTGGTCCCAACTGTGTCAGGAAACATCTATGTTCTCAGTGGAAAGGATGGCTCAAAAATCCAACCTTTCCCATATAGAACACATGGAAGAATCATGAGTCCTGTTCTACTGCTCGACATGAGTAAACATGGAGAAAATGCAAAAGGGCTAACTCTTGCTACAACATCCTTTGATGGTTATTTATATCTGATCGAGGGATCTAGTGGCTGTGCTGATGTTGTCGACATTGGAGAGACCTCGTATGCCTTATCTTCTTTGCTTTGCTAGATGTTTGATATCATTGTTGGGGATTATGTACTGCACTTCAATAAAGTCGGTTGATTGTTGCGCTTTGACTGGTAGGTACACTATGGTTTTGGCTGACAATGTGGATGGTGGAGATGACCTTGATCTTATTGTTACCACTATGAATGGAAACGTCTTCTGCTTTTCCACGCAGTCATCACACCATCCACTTAAGGTTGGCAATCTGTTTCTGTAGGCCTTCATTTTACTTTACATTATTTGACTCATCTCGGATAGTGCATTGGTCTCTCGGTTAACCCTTGCAACCTATGCTTGAACCTTGTTTGAACTTCAGAATCACATTCTCCTTTAAGATTTTTATTCTTTTGATTTTTGGATGTTTAAACTTTGTAAAACACTTGGTTAGCATGATAGAGAGAATTTCTCATTCTATATTTTTTTCCCCAGCCAAGCTTATCATTCTAATTTGATGGCAGGAATGGCGGTCATCAAACCAAGGAAGGAATAATGCTGCATATCAGTACAACCGTGAAGGTATTTATGTTAAGCATGGTTCCAGGACCTTCCGTGATGAAGAGGGCAAGAATTTCTGGGTAGAGTTTGAAATCGTTGACAAGTACAGAGTGCCCTATGGGAATCAGGCTCCTTATAACGTGACGGTATATTCTTACTCCTAAAGTATCGCGTGAGGAATGAGCTAAAATATGTACACTAACTTCAACTACCTTTGTTTTATGGTTCAATTTCAGGTAACTTTACTTGTTCCAGGGAATTATCAAGGAGATAGGCGCATTGTGGTCAGTGGTGTGTATCATCAACCAGGGAAGCAACGAATGATGCTTCCCACTGTTCCTGTTAGAACTACTGGAACTGTGGTCGTGGAGATGATTGATAAAAATGGGCTGTATTTCTCCGATGAGTTCTCACTCACCTTCCACATGCATTACTATAAGCTGCTGAAATGGCTTCTGCTACTGCCAATGCTTGGAATGTTTGGTGTTCTCGTCATCTTGCGCCCCCAAGAAGGTGCACCACTGCCATCGTTTTCACGGAATATTGACTAGTGACTCATCTGGTGAAATTGCGGCGACCCATTGAAGCTGAGAAAGCAACTTAGAGTATCCCCAACATTTTCACAGAATGTTGACTAGTGCTTCACGTGGTGAAATGCCTGGGGGCTTTGAAGCAGATAAAGTCACTTAAGTTAGAGTTCCCAACATCTCCATGACTTAAATGTCTTATTATTCACACTGTAATATACTGGTTTTTTTTAATCTGCATAGAAAACATGTAATGTATTGCTCCCAACAGTTAACCAGTTCAAGGATTATAGATTTAGTTTTACAATAGACCCATTTAGTTCTGCAGAAGAATTTTGTACACACTTTGAGCCGTTTTCGAACTGGTATGCATTATATTGGCTCACCCGAACAATCATATCGAAACAGCATTTCAGTATGTGTGTGTCACGGTACCAGAAGATGCAGACACCAACAAGGGGAAGGCGGGAACACTGCTGATCAAGAAGAAGGGAGAATGGTACCAGGCGGAAGATCAGGCCCGGTACACGTTATCAAGGCCCAAAGTGGGAAGCCGGCCCATGACGATGCCGTGACCATCTCGTGCGCTCACTAGCTGTTAAGGGGAGGAGGAGACGTGTAGGAAAAGTTGAACGGAGAAGGACGAACTGGCCGGCTGTGCTGGAGGCGTGAGTTGAGCGATTGCTCGATGTAATTACGTCCCTGTCAGTCCACTCATACTCGTTGTTAATTGAGCCATGGTGAAGTGAGATCGTAACAATTGGTATCGGAGGTCACCGATCCGGTGGTCTCGGTGGCACCCCGCCGTCGTTCAGGTACGCTATCGCCGTTGGTTGTTCTCGCCTTGATCTGGACTCGTAATTCCTGACGGCAAGTCGATCTCTGTTCATCGCCCTCGAGTGGTGTTCGTGAGGTCCCATAGGTCCGCGCCGAGGTTGAGTTGGTCGGCGTTAACACCGCGGTTAGCTACTCTGCTTCCGCCATTCACCTCCACCAATTTCCTTGTTCTCCACCAAATTCCCTGTTCTCCACCAAATCCTTGGTTCTCCATCATCGATTACCCTGGCGTCAGTTCTTGACTACCTTCTCCGCCCTCAGTACCAAACCCGTGATCAGAAACGCATCAACAATATGGAGATTCAGTTGAGCAACCTCGCCACTATGATGAAGGAGCTCCAGACGCAGAACGTGTCCATCCAGCGCACCCTGAACGACAACCTTGCGACGCTCCAGGATGTGGGCGTGTGGTGGCCCTAGATCGATGCCAAGGTGGACGACCTCCACAAATCTGTGACGGATCTACGACTCAAGGTGGATCACCTGATCTCGAACCCGCCAGCGACAGATCGGGAGAAGCAGGTCTTCGACACCGAGCTCATCGACCTCACGAAGCCGGCAACTGCTCATCTGGTTGCGACCTCGTCTGAGGCGGCTTCAGGGCCGTTAGGCCAGTCACCGGGGTGGTCACCACCATCGCGCCGACCCCGGTCAAAGGTGCGAATCCACCCCTTCCAACGTTTCCCCCAAATTTCACTGCTCATCAGTTTTTTTTGCTCTGAATCAAGTTATTCCTCAGCAAGAGTTTCCTAAGTTCGATGGCATGAGTCCCTAATTGTGGAAGAAGCGTTGTGAGTCATACTTTGATGTTTATGTTGTACCTGAGCATTTGTGGGTGAAGATAGGCGGGATGAATTTCGTAGGCTCAGCTGCTTTCTGGTCACATTTGTAGTTGTTTTGAGCGTGATCAGCCAATTCTTTAGACTCAAACAGACCACTACGGTAGCTGAGTATATTGAAAAATTTGATGAACTCATTAATCAGATCTTGGCTCATGATCCATGTTTTAGCCCTCATGTTATCACCAGTAGATTTGTAGATGGTTTGAAAGATGAAATTCGTGCTGTTGTTCTAGTTCATCGCCCTTCCAGCATGGATGCTGCTTGTTCTCTGGCCCTTTTGCAGGAAGAGGTGCTGTCAAACTCATCTTCAACAGAGTCTCATAGTGCTAGTGGGCATTCTGTTTTCGAGCTTGATCTTCCAAGCCACAATGGTCAGCTCCTCATACACCTCGTGTTCAGACAGCAGTGTCCAATGCCACACCTGTCAAACCAGTGGAAACAACTAAGCCATCAGGTGTTGAAGAGAAGCTTCAAAATGTCAAGAACTATAGAAGAGCTAAGGGCTTATGTTTCAAATGTGGAGACAAATGAAACCCCAACCATAAGTGTTCCACTACTGTTTCATTGAATTTAGTTGAAGAGCTGTGGCAACTTATTGATAACTCTGATGAGCAAGATCAGTACCACTCAGATTCTGGAGAAGATTTGATGCAACTGTCATTGTCAGCTGTTCAAGGCACTGACACTGTGCAAACTATCAGGTTAGTAGGTGATCTGTATCAGCATTCTGTGTTACTGCTGTTGGATTCAGGCAGTTCTAGCAGTTTTATCAGTTAATCTCTAGCCGCTAAAATTCCTAATTGGACACCTCTAAATACACCTGTGCAAATTAGAGTGGCCAATGGCACCTTGTTGCAAATGTACTCATGAGCTACTACATTGTCCTGTTTATATTCAAGGGCATTATTTCTTGGTGAATCTGAAAATCCTGCCACTGCATTGTTATGATATCATTTTGGGCATTGATTGGCTTGAATAGTATAGTCCAATGAAAATACACTAGAAGAACAAGTTGTTATCATTTGAGTTCCAGGGTGACCAAATTCAACTTGTGGGAATTCAACCCAATCTACAGCAATGTCCAATTATCACTGCTCTAGAAGTGCTTCAACTTCATACACAAGATCAGTTGTGGTGTATATTTGAAGTTTTTTAGATGGAATCTCAGCACATATCTAGTAGTTGGCCTGCTGATCTTCATAGTATTATTATTCAGTACCAGCACCTATTTGAGAAGCCTAATGGGTTACCTCTTGTAGGACATATTATCATACTATACCACTGATCCTTGGTGTTCAACCATTTAGACTGAGACCCTACAGATACAATCCTACTCAAAAGGATGAAATAGAGAAACAAGTTCATGAGTTACTTCAGAATGGATTGATCAAACAGAGCAACAGTCCCTTTGCCTCTCTAGTTCTCTTGGTCAAAAAGAAGACTGGTGATTGGAGAATGTGTGTTGATTACAGAAGACTAAATGCTCTGACAATTAAAAACAAGTATCCATTACCTGTCATTGATGAAATCCTTGATGAGTTATCTGGTGCTCAATGGTTCACTTCTCTTGACATGACAACAGGCTATCATCAAATCCTGATGGAAGAGGCTAATCAGTATAAGACAACTTTTCAAACACATCATGACCATTTTGAATATATTGTGATGCCATATGGGGTGACAGGTGGACCAGCTACTTTTCAACAAACTATGAATTACATTTTGGCACCTCTATTGAGAAAAAGGAGTTGTAGTGTTCATTGATAATATCTTAGTCTATACAAAGACTTGGTCAGACCATTTAGCTATAATGCAAGTTGTGTTTGATCTATTGACAGAACATCATATTAAGATCAAGCTGTCAAAGTGCTCATTTGCTCAAACTCGGTTGAAGTACTTGGGTCATGTCATCAATGTTCCAGAGGTGGCCACTGACCCCAAGAAGATACAAGATGTTCAACAATGGCCTATCCCTACTAATGTGAAGGAAGTAAGGAGTTTCTAGGCTTAGCAGGTTATTACAGAAAATTTGTCAAAAATTTTGGTGTCATAGCAAGACCTTTGACTGATCTGCTCAAGAAGGGTACAATATTTCAGTGGACATCTATTCAGAAGACATCTTTTCAGCAACTAAAGCAGGCTCTTATCACTGCACCAGTACTACAGTTGCCTGATTTCTCTGAGCCTTTCACTATTGAAACTGATGCTTCTGCCAAAGGCATAGGAGCTGTCTTACATCAAGAAGGTCACCCAATTTCCTATATCAGTAAAGCTCTTGGAATCAAGAATCAAGGTTTAGCAACCTATGAAAAGGAATGTCTAGCAATATTGATGGTAGTGGATCATTGGAGGTCATATCTGCAACATGCTCCATTTATTATCAAGACTGATTCGAAGAGTTTGGAAAATCTGACAGATCAAAGATTATCCACACCTTGGCAGCTGAAGGAATACACTAAATTGTTGGGACTCAATTATAAAATAGTGTACAAGAAGGGTACTGACAACTCAGCTGCTGATGCATTGTCTAGATTACCATTTGCTGCTAACCACTGCTCTGAACTTTATGCCCTATCAGTAACACAACCAGTTTGGGTTCAACAGATAGTGGACTCTTACAACACTCATCCTACTACTACTAAATTGTTGCAATCTCTCAGTGTGTCTGCAACACAAGGTCATTTGTGTTGGACAAGGGTATCATCAAATACAAGAATAGGATCTAGGTGGCTAGTAGTCTAGCTTTGCAATAGAAGATATTGTCTGCTTTGCACAGTTCAGCTATTGGTGGTCATTCAGGCTTTTTGGTCACCTATACTAAAATCAAGAAATTATTTGCTTGGTCTGGAATGAAGAAGATGGTCAAGGAATTTGTAGCTCAATGTTTGGTGTGTTAGAAGGCTAAAACTGAGAGGGTGAAATATCCAGGTTTGCTTCAGCCATTACATGTTCCTTCTCATGCTTGGCAAATAGTGAGTCTAGACTTTATTGAGGGTCTTCCTCTGTCTAAGGGGTGCAACTGCATTTTAGTAGTGGTGGACAAATTCTCCAGGTATGCCCACTTCATACCTTTAACTCATCCTTTCACTGCCTTGCAAATTGCAAAGCATTTCATGGATAATATTTTCAAGCTGCATGGTATGCCTTCTGCTTTGATCTCTGATAGAGATAAAATCTTCACAAGCAATCTTTGGCAAGAGCTATTTTGTTTGTCCAACACTGAACTTCAAATGAGCACAACTTATCACCCTCAAACGGATGGCCAAACTGAAAGGTCGAATCAATGTCTCGAAGCTTACCTTAGATGTACTGTCAATGCTTGTCCCAGCAAATGGCGAGATTGGCTACCTCTAGCAGAGTTTTGGTATAATACCAGTTTTCATTCTTCTTTGCAATGCACACCTTTTGTAGTAATGTATGGTCATGAACCACATCACTTTGGTATTGATCATCTCCAAGATTGTGCTGTTCCTGATCTGCAAGTCTGGCTGAAAGAACGTAGACTCATGCAACAGTTGCTGCATCAGCAACTTCTTCGGGTTCAGAAACATCAGAAACATCAAGCTGATAAAAACAGGACTGAACGAGAATTTCAAGTGGGTCAATCTGTGTTTGTCAAACTTTAACCTTATGGCCCCGTTCGGCTTACCTTATAATCCGCACTATTCAGCTTGTTTTTTCAACCGGAATAGTATTTTTCTCTCACAACAATTCAACCAGAACATTGTTTTTCAGCCGATTCAGAACGGGGCCTATGTTCAGTCAAGTTTGGCTCATCAGGTGAATCAGAAGTTGTCCTATCGTTACTTTGGTCCCTTCAAGATTATTCAGAAGATCGGCGCTGTGGCTTATAAACTCCAACTTTCGGCTGAGTCATCAGTGCACCCGGTCTTTCATGTCTCTCAACTCAAACTCGCCATCAGCTCTTCTATGCAGGTCAGTGCTGATATTCCACCTGCTCCATCTCCATTCCAGTACCCATTGAAGATTCTGTAACGACGCCGTACTGACACTCATCATTCTGATCAAATCCTTATTCACTGGTCGGAATGGCCCGAGCATCTTGCAACCTGGGAGGATGAATGAGCTTTGAAGCTTACTTTCCCGGCGGCACCAGCTTGGGGGCAAGCCGGATCTCAAGATGGGAGGAATGTCACGGTACCAGAAGATGCAGACACCAACAAGGGGGAAGGCGGGAACACTGTTGATCAAGAAGAAGGAAGAATGGTACCAGGCAAGCCCAGGCGGAAGATCAGGCCCAGTACACGTTATCAAGGCCCAGAGTGGGAAGCCGGCCCATGACGATGCCGTGACCATCTCGTGCTAAGGGGAGGAGGAGACGTGTAGGAAAACTTCAACGGAGAAGGACGAACTGGTCGGCTGTGCCGGAGGCGTGAGAGGCGAGCGATTGCTCGATGTAATTGCTACTCCCTGTCAATCCACTCATACTCGTTGTTAATTGAGCCATGGTGAAGTGAGATCGTAACAGTGTACTGTACTGTTGTCCCATTTTTGTCAGAATACAGCTTTATGTTTGAGACTGCAAGACATCTGAGTGTATATATGTATTGGTTGCAATAACTAGATTATTTGATAATAATCACAGAAGTTGTATTTAAAAATCTGCAGCTTTAGTTCATGTATATTCCCTGGCACCATGTAAAACTGTTTGCATGCACACACTCCAAACGCATGAGAAATCTATTGTGAGAGCATAATTTTATATGATCAGTTCCCCATTGCCACGCAGTTCAGAGAAAAACACCACCTACAAGCTAGTTACACTTCCATACCAATCAATCCAAAGCACGCATCATCTCATCCGACCGTAGCCTCTGAATGGTTTTACAAACTAAAGCTACCTGACGACCCACTCGTCGCTACGTTCCTCCGCGACAGCGGCGCACCGCGGTTCCTCCTGGCGGTGGTAGTCTCTCCGGATGGCCCACAGCAGCTCGCTGCACCGCCGCATCGACGGTCGGTCATCCCTGGCCGTCGCGACGCACTGCTCTGCCAGCGCCAGCATCCTCTCCACCGCGGCCACCGACGCCGGGCTCCGCCGCATCCTGGGGTCCATGGCCACCACGGCTTCCCCTGCTCTGCACCTCTGCAACGCCTGCATGGCACGGCCACGGCACGGCTGTGAGTATCGCAGCTCTGCACATACATACATGCAATTCTCGGATTGTTTCTTTTCTTACCCATTTGGTGGTGAGCCGGGCCTCGCCGCCACGGCTGCGTTCGATGGGCGGCCGGCCGGTGACGAGCTCGACGAGGAGGACGCCGAAGGCGTACACGTCGCTCTTGTCGGTCAGCTGGTACGTGCTCAGGTACTCCGGGTCCACGTACCCGGCGGCGCCCTTCGCCGGCGTTGCATCCGAGCCTGAGCCCGAGCCCGAGGCCGGAGTCCCGGCCAGCCCAAAGCCGGCCACCTTTGCCGTCAGCGAGTCTGTCAGCAGCACGCCCGACGACCGGATGCCTCCGTGGATGACCGGATGCTCTGCAACTCACCATGATACCTTGTGAGTTTCAGATAATCAGACAGGTCCCATTTCTTGTTGTGACAAACCAGTTTATCTATGTTTCACCATGCGTTGCAACAATCACATCACAATTTGATCTGAAGAACATATGCTGAATCGGCTTCGTACCTTTGTACTCGTGCAGGTAGGTGATACCCTGAGCAACGTCGATCACGATGTTGAGCCGTTGCACGAGTTCTAAACCATTTCCACAGGATTCTGCAGGATTTTTCGCACCGCAAAATGGATCAGTATCCTCCTAGAGTGACAAATACTTGTTCGATGCAGATTCTATGATTTTTTTAGAAACAGGAACTTGAATTATGCACTCGACCATTCATTATTACAGTTCCAGCATCCAGCGGTAAGAAAAAGCAACAAAGATTATGGATGCCGGTTCTATGATAAAAGTATAGGACAGAACAGTTTATATTAAAACAGTGGTCTACTAGCTACTGCAAGAGTGATGATGAAAACTAGCACAATGAATAGGATGATATATTGATATGATCCATAGCAACACAGCATACCATCCAAATGTTTCCTCAAGGAACCATTGCTGACATACTCGACTACGACGAGACTATCAGCTGCGCGCTCAAAGAATCCGAAGAGCCTCGCCAGATTCCTATGCTCAATCTTCTCAAGAGTCTCAAGTTCCCTCCAGAGTTCAGCTGTCAGATTCTGACCGTTCAACTGAGGCAATCAGGCAACAGAAGAGGAGAGCTAATTAGTAACATTACTGCAATTCACCTGCTCTATGACTATGAGCAATCCAAAACATGGATGATCTTCGGTTTCCAACCTTTCTGACACATTTGACGGCGATCTGAGACCCATCCTTGAGCTTCCCTCTGTACATGGTGCTTGAGCGCCCCTGCCTTATCATGTTCTTTTCACTGAAGTTTGATGTTGCCTTGGACACGTCAGCAATGGTGAGAGCCCTGCCTTCTTGCCATGATCCTGCTGCACTCGAAATTTGCCAAGCTTCCACACACTCAGATTTTTCGTAATTCGAAAGTTTAATGCTTGCTTGGTGCTAATTTTAAGCAGAGAAGTTTGCTTCATTTCATCCATGATAGGGGATTGATATGAACCTACTGCCACTGAAGAAGAGGGGAAAGAGGAAACATGACTGCACCGATACCTGAATCTATGGAGACATGGCACTCTGAGCGCCTGCTCTTCTTCTTCTCCTCCTCCTCTTCCTCGGTCGTGATCTGCCTCCGCGGCACGAAGCAGCTGGTGAACGCGCCGGCGACCCGCAGCGCCGCCGCACTGAAGGAGCCGCTGCTGCTGACCTGGGAGGAGCGGGTGCTGTAGGACGAGAGCTGCCGGCCATAGCCGTAGGGGCCAGGGGAGGAGGCCGCTCGGCCATGGTGGCTGTGGCTGTGAGCGCTGGCGCCCGAAAGCTCGGCGCTTTTACTGCTGCTGCTGGACTGCCTCCTTGATGTTGCTGGCCATGATGCCATCGGGGGAGGCAGCTCTCATCTGGTGCCGGCTGCGCTGAATCTCCGGCGCTGCGAGGGCGTTGATATGGGGCGACGACTCGACGCTGTTCAGCGGAACGGGGCGTGGTTGCTGTCGCCTTCCGGCCGCTGGGTCAACAGGACCCGCATCGCATGCCGAGGATGGCCTCCGCGTTGGCCGGTTCGTACAGTCGCTGGTTCGCGAAAAAAGTACGATTAGTTTACGTGGGTGAAAAATATTATTTTCGTCATAAATTTACGTTTATTTATGACAAGCTATTAATTGCTGGTCCATTTTCTTGAGAGCAGAGCACCAATGGTTTCTTGACAAGGTACCTGTACAATTATACAATTGTCATATGAACACTTTTGGAATGAAATAATGTTTCCCAGGAAGGATACGCATGTGAGCCATGCCATTTTTTAGGGAATGGAAGAACGTCTGAAATGAAAAAAAAAATGAAACGCTAATCAGGTAGGAATAGGAAGAAGAAGAACGTGCTGCCTGCGCTGTCACGGTTTGGTTGGAACGGACGTAGCAATCAGACTTGGTCAGATTAGTACAAATCTTTAATGCAGCTGATGTATTTGTATTGTATGTAAAACTTTGTTCTCTTGTATACTGCAATCAAGTTTTCGGATATGACAAAGAAGTGCGTACTTTTCTGGTCCAATTCAACGCACTCGTAATCAAAATTTGTTAGGTGGTGTTTGGACTAAATTTTAGGAGTGTCACGTGGGGTGCTAATAAAAAAAATAAACTATAGAATCTGTCAGTACTCCACGAGATGAATTTATTAAACTAATTAATTCGTCGTTAACACATGTTTACTGTAGCTCTAAGTTGTCAAATCATGGATTAATTAGGTTTAAAAGATTCGTCTCGCAAATTAGGCCCTGTTCGGCTTACTCCATATTCGGCTTGTTCGACTTCTTTTTTTAGCTGAAACAGTATTTTTCTCTCACAACAATTCAGCCGGAACAGTGTTTCAGCCAGTTTCAGACCAGCGAACAGGGCCTTAGTCACAAGTATAGCAATTAGTTTCGTAATTAGTCTATATTTAATACTCCATGCATGCGTCTAAACATCTGATGGGATAACGACTAAAGTTTATGAGGAGAAACCAAACACCCTCTCTGGGAAGAAACGACAAGGGGACACAAGAATGAGGAACCTTTGTTACTAGCTCTACGTATATCTAAAGAATTTAGTTTGCCACCTCAATCGCGATCGTAATGTAACTACTCCGTATGTAAGAATGTAGGAATACGTACATTGCTGGAAGCTACATTCAGAACTTTCAGATGGTTAGATGGATCATTCATCATTGTAGTACAATGAGCAATCTAGACCGTCCGATGGAGATGGAGGTCGTGCCGTCCGTCTGGGGACGACGCCAGCCGGTCACGCCTCACGCTTTGAAGGTCCTGGCGAGGGCGCCGCCGGAGGTGGCACCCTCGGTGGCGCCGGCGCCTGCATCCATGGCTGATTTGCTGTCGCCAACCTTACATGAACGCCCATTGATTTTGCTTGAGGACGCGCTTGGCCTGCCACCACATAGGCTCGGTTTGAATTCATCTATACTATAGTATAAAGAGCGTGCAATCTCAGATCTCCGATCTCTCTCACAAACACTGTTACCGGCACAGCCAACTATTGGATGAACAGTAACGGGTTTTTATAAACAGTACCGGGTCCGCAGATGAACAGTACGTTTTTAAATAAACAGTAACGGTAGTACTATGAACAGTGTTTAACCCATTAAGGAACAGTAACAACCTGTTTTTTTTTCGCCTCAATACAGATCTTTTTTCCTCCACTATTGCCCGCGCTCTGCAGAGCGCGGGGTTCCCTGCTAGTTATCTATTAATAGTTAGGTGGCGCTTAGTACCAACCGGTGGTCAGAGTTCGAGTCTCAATGGACTCACTTCTTGTTCGTGGCTTCGGCCGTATTGATAAGGAGGGAAAAAAATTCTCTCGTCTACCTCTACATTTAAAGCACAGGTCTGTGTCCAGCTCATCTCACGGAGCTACGGTGCCGCTGTGTATAGGTGGGACAGAGGTTCAGGGGTTTTCTCGATCTGCATGACAAGATCTTCTTTTTAAGTCGAAATATCCGGGGCTGTCTAGCCACCATGGATCAAGTTTTTTTAATAGTTAGCTGGCTAATAGCTCAAATCTAATATTAGCTAGTTAACTATTAGCTGAAGGATGTTTGATACACAACTAATAAAAAATATTACTAAGATAACTATTAGCTGTTATTATCTAATCTATCTAGTGAGGTAGTTATTATCTAAAAAATCTAGCTAATAATTAACTATTTTATTAGCGGCACGATGCAACTAACTCTCTTCGTCTATCACCGGGGAAGATGTGTGCAGGTGTGCCACTGCCATGTGAAGTTGCCCCCGCATCGCGGCCGTCCGTTTGCCCCGGCCCGCTGATGGCAAAGCAGGCGACCTGGAGTTGGCCCACATGCAGCGGCCCCGGAAGGTTAGGTTACACCAAACGCCACCGTGAGGGCCCGGCCCACACTGAGCAGCGTCTCTTCTAACGTTCAAATATTCAAACGAGCAGCGGATCGAGAGGAGCCCGGATGAGAAGGCACTAAAGGAAAGGGGAAACGCGAGAGAGGCGGCGGCGGCGGCCATGGATCTCGACTCCCTCTCGCGTCGAGAGCTGCAGGCACTCTGCAAGAGCAATGGCATCCGCGCGAACATGTCCAACGCGGCCATGGCGGAAGCGCTTCGGTGCCTCCCCTCGGTGAGCATCCCCAATTCTATTCCTTCTGTTCGTGGTGCATCTTTGTTCGTGGTGAATCTCTGTGGATCTATTCCCATGCGTGTTCGTGGGGCGTTTGGGGGCAACTGGGGTGGTCGATTTGATGCGCGTGGAGGTTGTTTGCTGTGTTGATTAGGTGGACAGGACCGACGAGATCGGGAGGACGGCGCCGCCGATGTCGGCGATGAAGGAGGTGACTATCATGGAGGAGCAGACGCACGGGTCTCTGCTCCCCCGCGGCAGCCATGCGCGGGCCAAAATAAGGATGATCGCAGCGGGTAATACGGAAGAGGATGTGCCAGACCTAACCATGCAGGGGTGCCAGAGGACTGCTGCACGGAAGGCCGCGGTGGCCCCGGAGGCAGCAGAGGCGATCGGAGAGGAGCAGGAGCTCGGGTGTCCGCTCCCTCGCGGTGGCCGTGCACGTGGGAAGACAAGGAAGGCCGGGGCACGTAAGATGGAGGAGGAGGTGGTGCCGTGGAACAATAGGACGGTGGCAGAGGAGGCTGTGGATGCGGAAGAGGTGGCCGTAGGAATGAGGACGAGAAGGTCAGCGAGATCCAAGGTGAAGATCGCGTTGGATCAGAAAGAGGAGGACGTACAAGCGGCAGTCCGGAAGGAGCACAAAGGTTAGGACAAGTTCACGCTTCCCCTGTGTAACTTGTATCGATTGATTTCCGTGCTGATTTCCTGTAATTTGCCAGTAAGAGTCCTTCGTTTACCATACTTTGTGAAAGGTTAATTTGGCTATGTTGGTCAACAGTCCCTAAAACTAATTTTCTGAACACTGTAGGGGCTTCGGCCCCTCCAGTTTTTTTTTTTTTTTTTTTTTTTTTTTTTTTTTTTTTTTTTTTTTTTTTTTTTTACTAATTTTCTGAATATGCAGCTGATTCTTCCGGTGCGGCCATTGCGGCTGCAGTAGTTTCAGATAAGAGCTGCGGTGATTCTGAAGAGCATGCAGTAGTCATTATGGTGGAAGAAGGGGTCACAAAGCCACAGGAAGGTCAAAACATGACGAGGAGAGCAGCGCCATATAAGACACATGAGGATTTGCAGCAGGATCAGAGGACGGCGGAAGAGGTGGCCACGACGAAGAAAAGGACGAGAAGGTCCACAAGATCCAAGGTAGCAGCGGCAGCACGGAAGGGGCAGAAAGGTTTGGACAAGTTATCGCCTCCCCTGATTAACTTTGATTGCTTAGTTCTGATTTTGATGCTGAATTATTAGTAGTATGTTGTAATTTGAAATTGTAGACTTAGTATTGTTCATGAGCTATCTGCTAATTTCTGAATGCGCAGCTGATTCTTCTGACACAACCATAGGGCCTGAAGTTGACCCTAAAGCGGATGAAGTTGTTCCCAAGGTGGAGGAGGCCGCAAAACCACAGGAAGGCAAGAATGAGACAAGGAGGGCCACAGTGTATAAGGCACGGGAGGAGGTGCAGCCAGGCCAGGTGACAGTGGCACCAGAGGCTATGGCAGCTGTGGAGGCAGAAGAAGTGGCCACGGCAAAGAGAAAGAGGAGGTCAGCAAGATCCAAGGTGAGGGTGGCAGCACGGAAGGGTCAGAAAGGTGAGGTCAAGTTCTCGCTTCTCCTGATTAACTCGTGTATTTTTGTTATTGCTTGAATGCTGGTTTTTGTATTCCTTCGTTTACTGATATCGAATTGTAGATTTCGTGGGGACACTGATGATTATTGTTTCTGAATGTGCAGCTGATTCTTCTGATGCAGTCAACGGGACTACAGTAAGTGATGATCCTAATGAAGAGCAAGTGGGTGAGGTGGTGGAGGAAGGGCCAGCAAAGTCCAATGAAGGTGAGATGCCTCACCGGTCACACAGTCGATTTGATCTTTGCTTTTTTTTATCTCTCCCAACTTTGTGATTTTCTGAACCTTTCTATCAATTAATTGTGTATCTTAATGCATCTTTGCCATAAACCACAGAAGAACGAGAGCAAATCAGTAATGTTCGCCAGTTTGCTTCCCTGCCAAAACTGGAGGATTCACCAATCCTTGGCGTTGTGTCCAAGCCCAATGCAGCAGATGCTTCTGACAAGGCAGCAGTTGCAGATGAGGAGGCTATCAAGGAAGATGATTTCACTTTCACTGGTGAGGCTGATCTGTCCAATCTTCTTGTCAACACACTTGACAGATTTGCAAAGCCTATGTATGTGTCCACAGACAAAGAGGAGAAGAAAGGCAGTGATTGTTGGTGGATGCTTCTATAATTTACAAGAGCTGTAGGACACCAGGCCCAGTCAGGAATAGCCAAAAATTTCAAACTATATGAGATCCTGTAATGCAGTGCATCAAAAACTCTAGAATCAGGATTAGAGAGATGGATTAAGACACGGATCTAATAGCAAAGAAAGGAAAACAAAGAGTTCTGAGGGTGCAAACAAATGGTTTATACTGGAGCATGAGGCAGGCATATAAGTCCACTGTGGTTTGTGGACACCACCTCCCGCATGGTTTACAGGATATTAATTGACATCTACATGCCGATCCTTTTTTCTGAATTGCACTTTTTTTTAGGCAACGCACACTTTTATTTGCTCCTACAAACATGCACCTGTAAATGATTTCTCTATCATGAGGTCTGCCATTGTTTTGAATGAAATGGACAGTTTGTCTAGCCATTTAAAAGTAAAATTTTCTTGAAGTTTTCTAGGATGCCCATATCTACTGAAATGACTTTTTACTGTTGAGCATCCAGTGGTTACGTTGAATATATACTGTCACCCACATTGATAATCTGGTAACTGGGTCTGAAGCCAATTGTTGTACAATCCTTTATGTGTCATTGATCGAGTTCAACCGATTGCAGTTGTCTTCTAGTCGAAGTTAAATGGCCCTTTATTTACTAAGGCAATTCAATTTCAAGATATTTCTCTCTATTGTCTGGAAATTTCATACTTAATATTCAATTTTGGAGATCACTATTGCATCCCAGATGTACTGTAGTCACTAGTCACAGAAGAATTTCTCTACTATTTTTTCCTCCCTGTGATCACAGAAAGACATTCAACTAATGTCCTAATTTGTACTGTCATACAATGGTCGTACCTCTCCTTATTGAACAAACTAGCTTTATCTTGTGAGTTTTAATCAAACAAATGGGTGCTAACGACAGCTTGAATTGTTGTTTAGCTCAAAAGCATGAAATCATTTCAATTGATTGTGGTTTATGAAGTGGGCAAGTATTGCAGAACATGGAATTCACTTGATTTTTGTATAATGGAATGTTTCTACTTGTGGCCACTGTTTTGCGCAAGAGAGGTGGTCTTTTGTCCGATTAATTATGTTGTGTTGGGTAGCGTGAGCTATTGTAGCACTCTATTTTATCACTGGTATTAATATCATAGCGTATAGCAGAACTGTAGTGCTTCTTGGAGTTGCTCAATGTCTAGCGATTACTAGAGAAGGAATTACAAATTGTTAAGATGTTGCTTGTTATTTTGAGTTCTACTTGCTAACACTTTTAATTAGTACACTGATTAGTACTCCCTCCGTTCCAAATTATAAGGTGTTTTGGCTTTTTTAGATATATAGTTTTTGCTATACATTTAGATATACATTATGTCTAGATGCATAGTAAAAACAATATATCTAGAAAAATCAAAACACCTTATAATTTGAAACCGATGGAGTAATTACTTGCCTGCCAGGCCTCTCTCGTAGTATAGTATAGTTACCAGGTACACCAATTTCAACCATTTACTAGAGAAAGTTACTTGTGGAATATACCGTTTGCATTTACTCTTTTCTGAGATGTCCGCAAGTATAAGTTGTTTGTGTATTGGGTCATTGGATGGGTACGGGTATTGGATACCTAGTGGCATCAGTGAGTTTTCCATAATGATATCTCTGTGCCAGCATACCACAGTCTGCCAATAGGCATGACAAGTTATAAGAAAACAACTCATCAAGGAGCAGAGAGAAAAATATGAGATTTTCCAACAACCATCAAACCGCCTGAGCAAAATTTTGCTACCAGGATGTATGTCATAACAATCCATAAATGGTGACCAACATATCTGGTAAACTCTCTGCATCTCTATACCATGTTTTTTTTTCTCGATTTGCTCTTATGTGCGTCCATACAAAATGGCACGATGCATGAACATATACGCTCTCTCGAGGAGAAAAAAAGGTTAGACTAACTCATCAGCATATGTTTACTCCAGTGTCTACTCACTGGTAGCTGATTTAAGTTCGATACCTAATAACCATTCACTTTCAAGCGCTGCAAAAGTGATATTTTTCTACTCCAACTCCAACTGCATATAGCCAGAGATATGTAACCTTGAAGACTACCCCAGCTCCACTTGAAAAAAAGAATGGACAATTGTCCAAAGCAATTAAGGTATTTCAGGTTTTTCCTACTTCCTATTCCTCCGCAGCAAAATGTCAGTCGCATGTATGGCATTTCTCCTACTTCCGGGACCTGTCAAAGAAAGCTGAATGCAATTAGCAAACTAGCAAGGAGAAAAGACATGTTCAACTCGCAAGTGGAAGAGACATAAAGTACTGTCACAATTGATAAGAAAAATCACTATAAGAATCACACACATAACCAATCGATATGTACACAGACAGGATACACAAAACTTTCAAAGTCATTTGACGGGATCAATAGAAAAAATTGAATTACTCATCCCCTTTTAGAAGTATCAAATTGTAATTTGATGCAGGTTTAGCAATATAAGTAGAAAGCAATAGCCAACCTCCATGTAGTTATAAACCCTTTTTCATTTTTCAGGGACGTACACAAACCCTTAATTGATTAAATATATATATTACTAACAAGGACCTTTACCAGCTTCCAAAATGGTCGCTGATATTATTATAGTGCAGGTAGTGTCTCTGTTCGGAAATTTACAGATGCAACACAGCAATATCATTATGGAAAACCCAATGAACAAGGTTGACATACACCCTAATAAATGACAGAAATTACTTGCTCTTTAGTCAGAAAATATTCTGTGAAAATGATAGCATATGATTGATAGAACTATGTTGCACAAAGTAAATGGTTTTCAAGGCATAAGTGATATTGCTACCTTTTGGAAGACGATCCAGAGCCTTTACTCTTCTCTTCAGAGCGATGCACTTTGTTGTCATCATCTTGATTATTGCCTTCATCATCTGGACTCACATCTATGGAGGTTGTAGCCTCTGTTCTATTCAGGCTGGCCAACCTTCTTGGAAGAAAAACGTTGTAGTAATACTTAGCCAAATCTGTTGTTCTCTCTGAGCTAAACTGCTCCAAGGCAACCTTCATGAAGTCTTCATCAGAACTCTTACTCTGAGGAATCAACTTCTCAATATCAGCAAGTTTTTTCTTCTCTTCTGCAGTCCATAACTTCAGAACTCGCTCACCCATTGCACCGAACCCGCAGTTTCTGAAAGCCTGATCACCCAATTGATACTTGACCCTCTTCCAGGCCTCTTTTACACGAACTTCTACGCAGGCCTCAGATCCAGGATGAGAACATTTACAATTGTCATCCTCAGATCCAGGATGAGAACATTTCCTTGTCTTTGGTGACTCCACAATGGGTGGCAGCCTGACCACAGTGCCCATCCTTTGTAAGGTATCTTTATCATTTCTGTAGTTAGCCTTACATTCCTCAGATGGGTCATTATACTCGGGGATAGCAGCTTGACATGTGACAGGGTCTATCCCAATACGTTTCCTCGTTGATTCAAGAAAACTAGATAAGTGACTCAGTTCACCAGCTCTCCTTCCAGAACTCCTTGTGTCTTGTTTGTGATGTCTTTTCTGTTTCTGTCAGCATGCAGAATTGAATTAACAATGAGTTGAACAAAACTTAAAAATGGTAGATGAAAAATTGGAAGGCACCAAACAGTAATAACAACAAATATTTATCAAGACTGCCATTGGAAGCAGGATCAGCGATATATGTTTTTCATTGACAGTAGAGATGGGCACAAAAAATGTTCAGTCTTATGGCAAACAATTTTCACACACATTTCTACTTACTATTACTAGTCAGGAGAACTGGGGTATTGAGACCCTTGATATACGACAATTTAGCAAACCTAAGAACCAATCTACTCATGCATGACCAGGAGCACATATCTACAGCTATGATACCTTATTTCCTGAAGCATGACCAAAAATAAATTATTATGAACTAACATCTGAAAGGGGGATACACAAGCACTTGCACTTGTCATTTGTTAAATCATCTGATTTGACTAACATCGGACAGCGCAGGTCATGGCTCCTTGTATTCTTTCTTCGTTTATCATACATAACCATCGGAGGACACATGATAAGTGATAGAATAAAACATAAAGAAACAACGCCTTGCCCGAATCCTTTTCCTACATAATCAATGAAAATCTAACCATAACAATAATGTAATTAAAAAATATTCCTCCTACGAAGTCACAGTAGACCTTTTACAAATTGCAACGTCAACAATGAGAGTGGTAATAAAACTAGCAATGCAATTTTCCAGTATATATACTAGCTAGGCGTATCATGTGACACAAATATCAGAAAAATCTCAATCAAGGAAATAATAAAATAACAATAACTACACCATCAGAAATCTGAAACAAGGTAACAGTGAAAAAACGTTAATGACAAGGCAGCAGCAGAACTTGACGATGATGGCAACAATTTAACAATATCTTCCACAAACACACAACTCCAGTCAATAGTTTCATCCAATAAAACCACCATCCATCAATGTGACATATAATCTTGACATGGGAACCATGACCAAGATGATTCCATCACAATAATGTGAAAAAATAATAGCACCACTCTCCATTTGATCATCTTAAACATGCTCAAAAGGCAGAATTAGTCATATCAAACAATAACAGAATTACTAACAAGAATAAAAGGCACGAGAAATGAAAGATACAGACAATCTTGGCCCGTCCAACTAATAATGACGTGTACTATTCGGATTCGGACACAGAATCTGACACGAGCAATGAAAGATGCAGACGAACTAATTGCCATCCAGACAGCCGAGAATCTCGCTCTGAAGCAACGGTTTCAGGAAGCGAGACGCATGGAGAGACAACACCTGATAATTCCGTGTCCTAACGAATACAGCGGCATGCAATGGTGACGAGTGAAAGACACCTAACGAAACTTTTTTTCCCGAACGGGAACTACGGCAAACCTGAAAACACTGGCAATATTTGATCCATTTTAGAACAAAACTAGACAAGAGCGCCGCGAAGACGGCGATCCTCGTGCACGCAAATCCCAAGAATTCGAACGCGTCGAGAGAAAAACCCCGCGGGTCGGCCTGGAAAGAGCGTCACCTTGTAGTACGGCGTGTCGGGCTCGGAGCGCACGTGCCGCACCGCCAGGATCACCGCCCCCAGCGGCTCGAAGTCGACGTCGATGCCACGGTTGCGCCCGCGCACCGCCCACAGCTCTCCCGCGGCCGTGCGCCGCAACCACGCCACCACGCCTTCCACGTCCATCTGCGCCGCCGCCGACGACGCCGAGCTCCGCGTCGCACGCCTGGGCGACGCGTCCTCGGCCGCGGCCGCGGCCGCGGCCGAGGTGCCGCTCTTACGCTTCCTGGGACGCTCCGGGGACCCCAGGGGCGCGCCGGAGCCGCCGGGAGGGACGTCGGACCATCCGGGGCGCCGCCTCCGCCGGCGAGGTGTTTGCTGGAATGCGGCGGCGCGGCGTGGTTTTGGAGAGGGGCTTTTGGCGCCCGGGTTGGTGTCCCGCTCTCTTTTTTGCTTGCCGTTGTCTTTGTAGGGGGATGGAGTGGTTTTTTGTGAGGGACGCCGCCTCTAGCGGTGGCTGCCGGCTGGCTGCGCTGCCTTCCTAAATGGGCAACCTCACCATGTGAATGCGCCTTTGGCATGAACATGAGTCATGATAAGTACCACCTCCCCCCTTCCTAAGGGTTCTATGGTGGAAATGATCTGGCCCTTTTTAATTTTGGTGGTGTTTGATTTCACATGAGTCTAGTTTTTCGATGACTTTTGATAAAAGAGATAAGGTGTATAGATAATTTGTCGAATAATATACCTAGAGTGATTAATAGGACCACTGATGCCGCCGCTTGTTTGGTCGGATTTCTAAAAATTTATAGGACAGATTAATAAAATCACGGCGGCCAGTCACTTGTTTGGTTGGATTTCTAAGAATTTATAGGGCGGATTAATAAAACCACGGCGGCCAACCATGAATGTTGGTCTATGGTCAATGAGTCAGTTACATTTTGGGTACAACCAATGCTATAAAGCCTATAAAGCCGGTAACGTTTTTGATACAGTAAATGCTATAAAGCTCGTAGAGCCGGTCACGTTTTGGTGGTGCTAGATATCACATGAGTCTAGTTTTCGGTGATTTTTTTTATAAAAGAGATATGATAAAGAGATTATTTGCTGAATAAATATACCTAGAGTGATTAATAAGACAATTGCTTATACCACTGATGCCGCCGCTTGTTTGATCGGATTTCTAAGAATTTATAGGACAGATCAATAAAACCACGGTGGCCAACCGCTTGTTTGGTTGGATTTAGGGCAGGTTAATAAAACCACGGCGGCCAACCGCTTATTTGGTCGGATTTCTAAGAATGTATAGGACGAATTAATAAAACAAGGGCAGCCAACCATGAATGTCGGTCTATCGTCAATGAGCTAGTCACGTTTTGGATACAGCTAATGCTATAAAGCCAGTCACATTTTCGATATAGTCAATGCCATAAAGCTCATAGAGCCGGTCACGTTTTGGTGGTGTTTGATATCACATGAGTCTAGTTTTTCGGTGATTTTTTTTATAAAAGAGATATGACGAAGAGATTATTTGCCAAATAAATATACCTATAGTGATTAATAGGACGGTTGCTTATACCATTGATGCCGACGCTTGTTTGGTTGGATTTCTAGAAATTTATAGGGTAGATTAACAAAACCACGGCGGCTAACCATGGATGTCGGTATATGGTCGATGAGCTGGCCATGTTTTGGATACCGCCAACGTTGTAAAGCCTATAAAGGCGGTCACACTTTCGATATAGTTAATGCTATAAAGCTTGTAGAGCCGCTCACATGACCGAGTGGTGTTCGATATCACATAAGTCTAGTTTTTTGGCAACTTTTTGATAAAAATAGATATGATAAAGAGATTATTTGTCGAAGAAATATACCTAGAGTGATTAGTAGGACATTGTTTATACCATTGATGACGCCACTTGGTTTGTTGGATTTCTAAGAATTTGGTGGACACATCAATAAAACCACGGCATCCGACCATGAGCTGGTCGCATTTTGGATACGGTCAATGATGTAAAGTCGATCATGTTTTCGATATAGTTAGTATTGTAAAGCTCGTAAAGGCAAGCACATTTTGGAATTAGGATACGCAAGCATTTAAAGTTAGGTGGTATCGAAATACATTGTCGCTTGGTTGTTAAAATAAAGGAGTCTTTTAGCGATAGACATGCTTTAAGTTTTTATGATCTTTTAATGGAAGAGACATGATGGAATTCGCAAATAAATATACCTACCATGATTAATTGCAACACCTTTATCATAAACATCACCACTAGATTGAACATGTATTATGGTGTCTCTCTCTTAAAAAACTATGTTAAGGAGATGAATAAATCACAACAAGTAGTTAGGCTTGTCAATCCATATCAAGTGTTGTAAAACTGGTTAGTTTTGTGTTTATGTGTATTTGAAGTAGACTCCCAAAGTATATTTTTGTCTGGTGCTTGTTAAAATTTTGTTGAATTATTGAGGTTACCTTCTACAAAGTTTAATATTATTTCCCTTAGTCAAGATTTAGAAATCTCATAACAATCCTACGTTTATGCTACTTAATATCAAACTCAAGTTTATAGTAGTAATATATGACATCTTAAGAGGGTAATCTTTTGTCACCTAAATTGTAACATATAACTACAAACTATTTAGACCACACATCAATAGCACAAGATAGCGAGCCTTACGATGTTAATAATTGTTGCTAACTAGTTAGACCACACATCAATAGCACTTAGCCAAAAGATGAGGATGGTTACGAATGGCTTAAAGAGTGTATTGAAAAGTTATACGTTTAGCCTAAAGATGAGGACAATTACGAATGACTTAAAGAATGTATTAAAAAGTTATACACTTAGCCTAAAGACGAGGACGGTTATGAATGTCCTAAAGAATGTATTGAAAATTTATAGATTTAGTCTAAAGATGAGGTTGGCTACGAATGGATGGAAGAATGCATTGATAAAAACTATATTCAAAGCTAAACTATTCAAAAGAAACAACTATACATTACTTCTTTTTCCTTTTATAATGGGACACCATATTTGTAAAGAGAAATGTATGTGAAGTATACTCTTTATTAAAAGAAAAGAGCATTTACCATCAAACCCCCCTCCCCCAAGATTATATGTTACAACTTCAATGACTTTATGTAAGCCAAAGCATGTGGGTGGGTGTACATAATTCATTTGTAGCGGTTTTGGTGGTCCCATGTTTTGCGTATAAAGGTTCATCTTTGAGTGATGTGATTGTAAAGTTGTACATAATATCAATGTTTGTGATATTAAACTTTATTACTTATATGATGTAAAAATTTAGATTGCTTGTGATAAGTACTTTCACCCATTCTTCAGGGTTTTATGGTGAAACATTGACTAAAATTTGAGGTATATGTGATATCAGACAAGTCAAGAACGTCAGCAGCCTTTAGATAGAAGAGATAGCATGAAGTAACCTATATATATCTATATTGATCAATATAAAGATTATGTTCTTATATATAACATCACTTGATTGATTATATATTGTAGAATTTCTTGGCCTCATAATTTACAAGGTTGAATAGATCCAGGCCCCATTTTCAAATTTGGGGTTTTTCTGATTGATGAATACAAGTGCTTGTGACTAACCTGTATTTTGCAAGGAATACATTCACATTGAGCTAATCACTTCTGGCCACATGGTTTCCTCATCATCGAGGATGCTCTGAATGGATGACAAGTATGAAGCAAAGGATATTTGTAAAGGCTAAGAACTCTATAGAGTCAAGCGCAAGTTTGGTGCTCGGAGGCACTTGACATAGACTATATAGGGCTTTTCCCCCTTTGGTGGTCCTATAATGGGCCTCCAAGACACGCAAGTTGATGGGAGCTCGAGTTGAGAGCATTTGGATGTGCATGCATTCTCACCAAGTAAGAACCTAAGTGGCCCCACTAGATATGTTTTAAGCCAAGGATCTTAAAGAAGTTGAATTGAGTGAGATTATAGACTTAAAATGAGCTCAAAATATGTAGTGGAGAGTGCACCGGATGATTGGTATACACTTACCCAGTGGATCATCATGTGGCACTATGCATAGTCAGTTTCAAATTTGGCCTTGGTAACTAAGCGATCACTGTATGATCTGGTGGTGACTTCATGACACCCCGGTGGATCATCCGGTGAGGCCCACCCTTGGCGATGTGTCAAGTGCCAAACTCACTCGTATGTGACGTATGATCTAGTGGTGACTTCATGACACCCAAGCGGATCATCCTATGAGGCCTTTCCTTGATTCTATTGGTGGTGTGTACTGTATGAACTGGTGGAGACTTCATGACGATAATCTAGTGACAGTGTGCCTCGGCTATGTATCAAGTTGGCCAAGTCACTAGATTGCATCGTATAATCTGGTGGTGACTTTGTCACTCCGTAAATCATCTAGTGAGGCATATTCAATTCCCTCTCGACTGTTGAAAAATTGGCCTGTATATGATCTCTATATGATCTGGTATGACTCCATGATGCCCGACAGGATCATCCAGAGATTTTAGGTGTCTACAAACTTTTTCCAAAGGCTAGCATGACCTTCACACACTATATATGTGCCTTTCCCTAACTCATTTGGAGCTACTCTTTCACCTCGGTTGTCAGACTAATATAGAGGGACTTTTGTGAAGTGTGTGCGATCCATCCAAGCTTAGATTACTAACTTGGAGTGTGTGCTTTTATGTGCATCAGGTGTTCTTAGCTTTGTTTTCATCAAAGTGCCATTGAAGATAGTTACTCTTGGTGTTTACCAGCACCAAGATGGTCTGGTGGAGAACTAGGTGACCTTCCAAGTGGAGTTTCTTGTTGGGAGGCTCCTAGTGGTGTTCACGGTTTGAAGCCGTCGTTCCAGAGTGGACAATGGGTATGCACCAATGAAGAAGACTTGAAACTTTGTGACTCAAGGAGCTAAATAGAGTCTTTGTGACTCTATGGTGCTCCAACACGAAATAGGGGTTGTGGCAACAATTTGATATTATGGGGAAATCAGGTTGTATATTTGCCTCTTTTATGTTCTTGCATTACTTGCATGTCTTAGTCTTATGCAGGGATGTGAGTGGGTTTGTCTACAAACCTGCAAACAGGCTTAGTTAAGCCTACTTGCGGGTTTGCGGACAAACCTGGTTGCATCCCTAGGTTTATGTCTTGCTTCTTGTTGTGTGTAAGTTCATTTATGTGATAAATAGGATTGTATCTTAGAGTATGCTTAATGAGAGGTTTATTTTTCACACTTAAGAATCCTACTCTTAGTGTGAACCTTGCCAAAGGACTCCTTAGTGTGATATTTTTAGTCTTAGGTTCCTTAGTGCAAACGAGTGAAGTAGATCTACATAAGTTAAGATTATCGTTGCTTTAAGTTTTTAGAGCCCAATTCACACCCCCTCTTGGATCATTCGGTCCTTCCAAAGGTACATTAGTAAACTCATGATGACAAACCGTGCATGTCAATCTATAGTTAGTGTTGTAAAACCAGTCATAGCTTGGATACACAAGTATCTAAAGTAAGTGTTGTCACAAAATACATTGCCTCGTGCTTGTTGACATGATGTGGAATTTTGATATGAAATGATTAAGTTTTTCTATGATCTATTAGTGATAAGATCGGTGAATATATCAATGATGATTAGTGCAACGTTTGTATTATGGATATCACCACTAGATCATCAGTCGAACGATGTGGTCTTCTCTATAATGATTAATAATGGATGGAAAACAACGACAACTAGTTAGCCATGTTGATTTGTAGCAAATGTTCTAAAATTAGTTGATTTTCTCGAAGTACATTGTCACATGTTTGTTGAAATTTCATTGAATAGTTGAGGCTACCTTTTACAAAGTACAATCTTAGTGGCATTGGACCGATATCCTAGAAATAGAGTAACCATCCTAACTTATATGCTACTTAGGATCAAACTTGGGTAGATAGTAGTGGTCCGTGATAAAGGATAATCTTTTTCTCGTCTAAGTTCTCAATACAAGAACTATAAGATATGGCTACGACCTAAATCCTACTCCCTCCGTTCCTTAATATAAGCCATATAGTTTTTAGCACCAATATTAACACACGGCTTGGGGAAGGATGTGAGACCGAGAAAAAAAAGGAAAATCAGGCCATCTTCTCTCTCCCAATCAGATTGCTTCCTAACAAACTATAACAAACCCCACAATCCTCTCTCTCTCTCCCCCGATCGGTTTCCCCTCTTCCCCGCTGGACCCACCGCCTACGTTTCCTGCAAGCGACGACGCGCGTTATTTTCCTCTCTCTCCCGTGCAGCATGCAGAGGGAAAAGCTTCGGCAAGTTGAAACAAAGCTACGGAGATACGCGTGCCAGACTTGATGGAATGCATATGTACGATAGGTATCGATCGTTCTGTTAAGAAAAAAAAAGATTCGTAAATCTAATGGATTGGTTGGGGCATGTGCTATGTACGGTGGGAATGTTTCCAAACTAATCGGCGTGGGAGCTGATGCGTACCTATATTTTGGAATTTTCTTTAGAAATCTATATGTCTTATATTAAGGAACGGAGGGAGTATTAAAGTTAATGGTCCTACTCCTGTAGATAATGATCCTTATGACATTAGTATCTGTTGCAAACTATTCAACCATGTTAATAGCACTTACCAAAGAGATGAGGACATTTTCAAGTGGCATAAAGAATGTATTATATAGAGTTATATGCAAAGCTAAACTGGCCAAAGGAAACTACTACACATTACTCTTTCTTTTCTTTCATAATGGGAGTTTGCATAGAGAAATATAAGGCAAATACACACTTTATAAGAAAAAGCCTTTGATGATTAGCTCGACATGATTACACATTAGTACAACTCAGGTGGCATTGGGAAAGAAATTATTGAAGCCATGGCTTATGGGTGTACCTACACAATCCATTTGTAGCAATTTTGGTAATCTCCTATGTAGACAAGTTCTATTTTTACTATATGGTTTTTTAGGTGAAGGGAGTTTTTTTTAATAAAAGTTCCAACTATATAACAAGGCGCTACACACAACTATTGCAAAAGAAATAAGTAAGGAAGAATGTGACCTAGTATGCTTTAAGCAACACAGAATCTCGGACTAAAGATACATCTAAAAATACCCAGTCAACAACCTCCTTTTTCAACTACTAAAGGGAAAAAGCTTAAAGTGGTTGCTCGTATTGTCTTGCACTGCGAAGTCTGATGATCAAAATCCATGAGACATCGCTATCCTCGTACATGGTTATGGCAAGAATGGTTTTCTTTAACGATGAGAACCCCCATTCTTATGCCTTATGATGTCAACCTTTATGGCTTATGAAGTTATATTTATATGATATATAATAGTTTGTATTTAAATTACCTAGAAACATGTGTTGAGTTCTACTCCGTATTATTGCAACGCATAGGCATTCCACCGCTCTGAATTAGATGCCTTCGTTCTAAATTATAAGTCGCTTTGACTTATTTTGCTACGCATCTAGGTATTATAATATATCTAGATACATAGAAAAATGAATGAAAAAAAAGTCAAAGCAACTTATAATTTGGAACGGAGGAAGCATGACACAACACACAACAATCGCTACGAGACATTATTTTCTGCGCAATTATTGTTTTTGTGTCGAACCGATTTCTTCAACTAAATACGAAAACGGAAGTTGATATAGCAACCTAATATGAATCGAATTCATAATTTGAAGTCTGCAGTATGTACTCCTAATCCTAAGTAGGACCACGCTCACTGTACATCCATCTGGAAAACTCAAAAACGCACTCTGCCTATGCAGCACTGTACTCCGTGTGCACGGCAGTGCGTCTCCGCTGAAAAACACAAGTGGTTCCAGTCGTATGTGCCGGCACTTGCGCTCAAGTTGGAACAAGACTTGTTGTCATCAAATAAAAAAAGAAGGTTGGGAACAAGACGAATCGCCCCCCGGACAGCCCCAAAGAGGCCAAGACAAAGAGGGTCCTCTCGCGCTCCCCGGCCACTTGGCCCGCCGCACCTGTGCCCGTGGTCCAGCCACGTCCACCTCCGCTGTTTCTGCGGCCCGATCGGCTCCTCGCAGCGGCAGCCGGCAGCAAGCAACGCGCGCGCGCGCCGACCTCACCACGTCCGCTGCGCCTGCCCGCACCCCCACCCCACAGCCGCCGCTGCCGGATAAGCCGCTTGTGGCCGCCTCGCCCTCCCCATCACGACCACCACCTGCCCAGTCACCACGCCCGCTTATATGCCCACCCCTCGCCGCCTCACGGAGAAAAAAAAAGACCACTGTTTCATTTCATCCCGAGTTCCCGATCGCTCGCAAAGAAGCTAGCTTTTAGCATGGCGTCGGTGGCGTTCGGCAGCACCGTGGCGGCGGCCGTGGCGCCGACCTCGGGGAGGACGCGGCCGGCGCGGCGGTCCGTGCCGCCCGCCGCCACCAGGGGCGGCCCGGCGCCGGCCAAGGAGGAGAAGGGGTTCGGCGAGACCATCTTGGGCTTCATCTTCAAGAAGGACCAGCTGCTGGAGACGGACCCGCTCCTCAACAAGGTCGGCGGCGCGCCGGCCGCCGCCTCCTCCCGCGCCAAGCCGCCGCCGCAGGGCGCCGCTACCACCGCAGGCAAGAAGGCTGCCGGCGGCGACGACGGCGGCAGCAGCGGCGGGTTCAACCTCGGCGGCCTCGGCGGGTTCTTCGCCAAGAAAAGCAGCTGAACATGTCAAGTGTGCGTGGTTTATGGATTGTCGAACTCAAAGCTGGATTTTGGCTTTTGGGGGGGGGGGGGATTGGCTGCGCATATATACGTGTGGTGGTGTGAGGTTACTCTCGCTCCCCCCAAAAACTCAAGTGATCTTTGATGTCATATAATGTAATATACTTTACTTCCCGCTGCACCTGTGATTCTTTTTTTCCCAGCTAAGTATATGACAAATGGGTTATTACAATGGTTAAGCTACTTAGCTGACCATGTTTGATTTGTCTCCCATCGTACTTTACTCTTGGTATAGCAACAGTAACTTGAGAACAAGTATCGATTGGCTTTGCTGCGCCAATTTACAATTTTACAGTTTAGGAATTATGGACTCTACTGAATCCAGAATTCCAGATATGGTGTGTGTATATATATATATCAGTCTCAGATAAAAAGATTTACCTCTCTTTGAGACACAATAGACCCAGTAACCCAACAGAAGTATTGGTATATAAACCGAATCGATCAGTGATGTTTTCGCAAGGAATTCCTGGAGATGATCGGTTGACAACCAAGTCGGAAACACAAGTCCTTCCTTTATTGTATAGTATAATCGTCCTGCTCAATTTCTTGATCAGATGAGTGGAGTTCCAGTTGCTGATTCGCCTTGCAGAGTTCCTTCTGCCTTGGCATTGATTGTCATGTTACAAAACTGAGGGCACATACCCTTTGAATGGAGGGAAAGGATGTAAAAAATTTATGAACTCTGATCATATCTCTGTACAGTTGATAGACTGATCATATCTCTGTACAGAGGCAGAGCTGTCGCAGGAACTTTTCATGTTACAGCTTACAACAACACAGGGACAGGACAGTTAGGACATTTTTGCCTTTGCAAAGAATATCCCAGCAAAAAGACCTGGTGAGAACATGCAGAAATGTGACATCGTTAGGGTAACATGGGTAAAAAGAAGGACATTAGAAAAATATCATGGACGAAATAAATACTTACCAAAAACTATGCTATAGAAATTTTCAACGCTTACAGGGACATTGAACAGCAAAATACCAGCAATCGAAATGGGTATCTTGTTCAGAGAACCAACAAGACTGAAAAAGAGAACAAAATGATAAGGACTTCTCTGCTCACAGGAGCGCAGATCTCTTCTCTTTTTTATGAAAACATTTTTGTGGGCATCACAGATTAGTACTGCCGTCTCACCTGTACGTTGTTGGACCAGTCTCATGCAAAAACCACACTGATGAGAAGCTGATGGCTAGACCTAGCAAACCACTAGCTGTTGCAACAACCCAGAACATAGGCTCTCTGATAACTTCACTGCAAATCAAATGAAAGTCATATATGTGCAAATGAAGAAGCATGGACAGTGATAGTTGTACCCTAGAGGCAACCATTTGTGATGATAAAAATTGTTAGTTTTCTTGGTGCATCTCATTTGACTTCCATATTTAAGTTGGTCGCAGAGATTTTTTTTTAAAAAAAAGATAGGCCAGGGCGTACTGGCAATTCGCTAGAAAGGAGGTGGGCACCGGGTTCGAGCCCAGGTGGCGTCGCGACTGGTGCGCTCTACCAAACGAGCCAGCGCTTGTTCCCAAAAGTTGGTTGCAGAGATTAAAGCATTTTTTTTGTGAGCAAATTCAAAACGCTTTTTTATGAAAGGAAGTTTAAGTTTATTGTGCAGTATGACGAAATGAAGTTTAATATGTTTTGACTAAACTGGAATAAACAGGTAAAAGTTGATGCATAGCATGTCTATGATCTGCTTTCAAAAAATATGTCTATGATCAAATCAATAGAGTTAACTACTCTAAATGCTAATAAATACATAAATACATTAACAAACAACTCAGGGTGCAGTCATCTAACATAAGGGCGTGGTGGGAAGAGGGGGCGGCCAAGATCCCAAGGCAGAGACGAAGACACTTCAATGGGGTGGTTATCTATACAATGTGGAACATATGGAAGGAAAGAAACATAAGGATTTTCCAAAATTTGGTGATGGATGCCCGGCAGGTGGCCTTCAAAACCAAAGAGGACATGCTCTAGGGTCTTTAACAACCTGACTTAGACCTTGTAGCTTATCCCCCAGTACGTGTGCACTGTGTCTTTACTTTACTATGCACGCCCTTTGGGGGTTCTTGTGCCGATGGCACTTTCTGTACATAAACTCTCTTTCTTTTCTTAATTGAGAGACAAAGCTCCTCCCAGGTTCTTTCAATTAACAAACGACTCTGACCAAGTACTTAGTCCACACCATGAAAGTTTATTTTTATTTAAAAAGGTATGGTTAACATGCAACAAGACGAAATTCTTACGCTTGATAAACATATTCCCACTCATCGAAGATTACAACCAAAATGAGTGCGAATGGAATTGAGAGCGCATTGTTGAGTAGCACCATAGAAACTTCATTGAGGGAGCCAGATTTTGTTGATTGTTTAGCTGTATCCATCAAGCGCCTTAGTGTAAGCTGTTATAAAAGGATCGCATATTAGAGATGCTGGAGACACAGCAGAACAAACAAGATTGACCTCATAAAAAAGAATCAATAAGGTTGACTTAAGCTTGATATTGTTCTGGTGTTGAATATGGACTTAAAGTGAATTGTGCTATGAATTAATTGATGATACAATTAAAAGCCAAAGATTCGAATGCATCACAGCAACCTAAGCACAGCAATCCATTGAGATTATAGATGTGTAAAACTATTAGCACAAAATAAACTAACCGAGTAGCCTGCTGTTAGAAAGCAATTCAGAATTTGCCACGTGTAGCCAACTAGATGGAAAGAGAGATCTGTAATCCCCCCACATACAGCGGATACAATCTGCAAAGGAAGAGAGACATAAGCTGCTCAAGTAAACAAATCGTGCATAAATTCTTCATGAAGGTCAATAATCAAGTCATTAATTTGATATACGGAAGCAAAACAAGGGGCGTGTCGAGCAAGAATGAACCTACCATCAGAAACAGTGCAGCCCAAACCCTCTTATTCTGACCTTTCCTGAATATATATATCTCTCCTATAGCCGTTATAATATTTGTCATGTTCTTTAATATTGTCACCATTGCGACGTTTATGTACTTCAAACTGAAGAATTGCAGAGTCAAAGAGAAAAGGAGGGTTAATCAAGAGTACTGCAAGCCTACCATACCAATAAAGTTTACTTCAGAACTGAGACAACTACAACTTAGAAATGAAAAAAGGATGGGATACTGTCACATTTGTCCTGACAGGTTCATCATGTAGCATGTACTATATGCAGAGTTGTGCAGGAAGTACCTGTACATTCCAGTTAGTAGCATACCGATGAAAATAAGGTTCACCGGAATCCAGACCTTTATCAACTTCCATGTGAGTTCCTCCGTTGAAATGACATGGAAGAGCTCAAGTATGAGAAGAATGACCACACTTATAAGATTCTGAACCACAAAGGGAGATATGGTCAGTTGCAGTGCATGGTATTGAACTAAAAAATCTCAAGCCGTATAAATATATAAAACCGCAGAATACACCGAATCACCTGATATAGCATCAGCGATATTCCAGCATCAAAGTTGTAGCTGGAGAGAACCACCTTGTTGAGCAATATCATGCTGCAGGAGGTGATGCAGTAACAGATCCCAGAAAGCAACGGCCCGGCCTTGTTTCCCAACTTGCTCTGCTGCTTCTGAAGCAAGGTGTCGAAGACATCGGAGGTCTTCCTCGATAATCTGGACACAGCACGCGAAGCGGTTGGCCAATTTCCCAATTACAAATTACAATTCCCCGGTGAACGTAGCACAGAGAAATCGAGCGGGGGTGCTAATTACTAGACGTACTTGTTGGAGGCCGCTTTCCTGGCGACATTGGCGGCGACTCTGATGATGGAGTTGTTCTTCTGCTTGAGGTAGCCGTGGATGATCTTGTAGACCGAGGCGTCGGCGTTCTTGACGGCGACAGCGGCGACGCTGGTGTTGCTGGGGGACTTGGCCTCCTCGATGTCATCGCACTCGGACCTGAACTCCAGTGACATGGACGCCGCACCTGGAACTGCAACGCGTCCACCCCCATCCCATCAGGACACCAAATGCAACGAGTCCGTGGACATGATCGAACGAACGAGAGCAAGCTGGCGTTACCTGGAAGGAGGCCTCCGGACGTCCGGCGCAGAGAAAGAAGGGCGGAGGCCGGCGGAGTTGCCGGTGGCTGGAGGTGAAGAGACGGAGGGGAGGAAGGGGAGAGGCCGTGGGGGAAGCGGGCGGTGAACGGTGGGCGCTAAAAGGGGAGAGGAGATGCCTTTCGACGGCATGAAGGGGCTTGGGGAGGACGCAAAGGGGGAGATGCGGTGGTGGTGGAGGAGGAGGCGCGGGGGTCAACGCGGCCGCGGCCCGCGGCCTCGGGGCGCGTAGGAGGAGGGAAGCCGGCGTGCGGCGGAAGGGAGGTCGATCGGGCTCGGCGGGAGGGACGAGGCGGAGGCTATGGTCAAATCTCAAATCAAATGAGGCGGGAGCAGAACAGTGTGGACGGGAACTGTTGGAGTCAAACTCAAGTCACCAGGCGGCGAGGCAGGTCAAAAAGGGTTTAGACGTGTAGCCCATGTTTTAGTACACCTATAAACTTAAAGCTTACAACCGGCCGTGGGTCCGCTTGGACGCTTGCTTACTGGGCCTGTCTTGTATTTTTAAACGTACAAAGATAAATTCGTAAGTGCGTGGATACTGTTGTAGCTTTTATTCGGGAGTAACGTATCATATTTATCCACATCGAAACAATGGTTAAAGAAGTTGATAATACACCATCATGTATCTACTAACTAGTATACTAATTAAATTAAAGTGGGGATAGGTGTTGATGATGATAAGAATTATGAATAATAACACACATAAGAGAATTCCATGGTATATAAATGAGCAGTCTACTAATTGAGAGGACAACGATTGAGTTCAAGGTTCCTAAATACTTCTCTATTACTTCGATTTTATTTTAGTTTAGACTAAAGGGTATAACTAAAGCGTGGGTAGATATAGCGATCACACACAATAGCACTTTGGGACATCGAAACACTAGTCACAGAAAAGGATGAGAAAAATGACTAAGAAGCTCCGACTATGGTCCTACAAACACTAACGCGAACGTGGTGGACTACGTCGGCCGTCAGGGCTGTCACCACCTGAGGCTACCACAACTATCCGCGGGGTTGGGTGCAATCTCATGTAACTCATAGTCTAGGCACTGCGTCTACACTATTAATTACTACTCTAATCACATATAATAATTAGTGGTGATTTCTACAGCTATAGTGGTGATTTCTAAATTTGCAGGTTCATACCATGAACAGGCATAGCTTATACTCATTTTTTTACAAAACGTTAGTGGACACGTACCTGAGGGAATAAAATAAATTTGGCATTGCGGGTTGTCCATAACTTTTGTAGTTTTCCTCTATCCTAATGAACGGATAATTTTAGGATTGCTTTAGCATAGATTTTATTGTTTATTAACAAACTTTATGTGTTGGCTGCATTCTAGCTTGATTCAAGGCTTAAGGTAACTTGCAACAAAGATAAGTGAATAAACCTTGATCCTCGCAGTTCTTCTTTTCATAAAGAACGAGCTGGGTCTTCTATGTGCAAAGTTTTTGAAATTCATATGCCTTGCTTTATCTCCGGTGTGAATTTATCTCAGGACCTCTTCAATTTTAGTTTGAGAGTTTTCTACAGGGGTTAGTCCAACAAAATAACCAGTATCTACTACAGCAAGTTTTAGTTCAATAACCAAACTAAACTCTATGTCTAATTTGATTAAGTAAGGCATTTTAACCTAAGCACCACGCTTAATTTAAAGAGCCTTTAGAAATAAGGTCACACACCTCTTGATTTAAACTAAGCACCATGCTTTCTTTAAAAGATGTATAAAGATACTTTCAAACCTAAATATACTATAGTAAACAAAAGGTAATATTAAAGCATTATAGAGATTTATTCAAATAGAGATGAAAGAGCATGATCATGGTGAGAGATTTGTTTTAATAAAAGATGCAAGTGGCATGAATGTATGGAAGGAACTAAATATGCTACGGATTTGATATGAGAGAATTTAAACTAAACAGAGTGGATGCATGGATTATTCAAAGTAAACGTGCTGTGGAATGCAAAAATTTAGAGATAACTATTCATTATGTTTAAAGTCCATGAGCAAGACTATTTCACCTTTCTCGATCATACTTATCATGACTCACATGATGGAATTTGTGAGTAGTGCAGCATCTGTATTCATCACTTGAGATGTGATTTAAATTCTTGTGACATCGACCTTTTTGTCCAATCTACACATGGTAAGAATAATATATATATGTTTATACAAACCTGTGAGATAGCAGGGTTCCAACGTTGATGGATCTTGAATGTTCAGGCACTCTGGGTTCTTCAATGTTTCTTCTTTCTTTGTTGAAACTCGCCGAAAGGTCGCAATGGCGTCTGTTGTCCTGTGTTTTCCACAATTCAACAGAACAGGGGTAATCCCACAAAAGCTAGTTATAACTAGATTAGTAGACATGAAGCTAGTATCAAAATCTTTACGCCAATTGTCGATATTTTTAAACATACATAGATAAATCTGCTAGCGCACGAATACCGCTGTAGCTTTCATCCGGGAGTATTCCAAAGTATCGTATTTATCCATAGGGAAACAATGGTTAAAGAAATTGATAGTACACCATCATGTATCTACTAACTAGTATACTAATTAAACTAAAGTGGGGGTAGGTGTTGATGATGATAAGAATTATGAATAATAACACACATAGGAGAATTCCATGGTATATAAATGAGCAGTCTAGCTAAATTGAGAGAACAACGGTTGAGTTCAAGGTTTCTAAATACTTCTCTATTACTTCGGTTCTATTCTAGTTTAGACTAGAGGGTATAACTAAAGGGTGGTAGATATAGCGATCACACACAATAGCACTTTGGGACATCGGAACACTAGTCACAGAAAGGGATGAGAAAAAGGACTAGGAAGCTTCGACTATGGTCCTACAAACACTAACGCGAATGTGGTGGACTACGTCGGCCGTCAGGGCTCTCACCACCTGAGGCTACCACAACTATCCACGGGATTGGGTGCAATCTCAGGTAACTCATAGTCTAGACACCGTGTCTACACTATTAATTACTACTCTACTCACATATATTAACAAGTGGTGATTTCTGGATTTGTAGGTTCATACCATGAACAGGCATAGCTTATACTCATTTTTCTAGAAAACGTTAGTGGACAAATACCCGATGGAATAAAACAAATTTGGCATTACGGGTTGTTGTCCATCATTTTTGTAGTTTTTCTCTATGCTAATGAAAGGATAGTTTTAGGATTGCTTTAGCATAGATTTTATTTTTTATTAACAAACTTTATGTGTTGGCTGCATTCTAGCTTGATTCGAGGCATAAGGTAACTTGCAACAAAGATAAGTGAATAAACCTTGATACCCATAGTTCTTCCTTGCATGAAGAATGAGTTGGGTCTTCTATGTGCAAAGTTTTTGGAATTCATATGCCATGCTTCATCTCCTATGTGAATTCATCTCAGGACCTCCCCAATTTTAGTTTGAGAGTTTTCTACAGGGGTTAGTCCAACAAAATAACCAGTATCTACTACAGCAAGTTTTAGTTCAATAACCAAACTAAACTCCATGTCTAATTTGAATAAGGAAGGCATTTTAACCTAAGCACCACGCCTAATTTAAAGAGCCTTTGAAAATAAGGTCACACACCTCTTGATTTAAACTAAGCACCATGCTTGCTTTAAAAAATGTATAAAGATACTTCCAAACCTAAACATACTATAGTAAATAAAAGGTAATATTAAAGCATTATAGAGATTTATTCAAATAGAGATGAAATTGCATGATCACGGTGAGAGATTTGTTTTAATAAAAGATGCAAGTGGCATGAATGTATGGAAGAAACTAAATATGCTGTGGATTTGATATAAGAGAATTTAAACTAAACGGAGTGGATGCATGGATTATTCAAAGTAAACGTGCAGTGGAATGCAAAAATTTAGAGATAACTACTCATTAAGTTTAAAGTCCATGAGCAAGACTATCTCACCTTTCTTGATCATACTTACCATGGCTCACATGATGGAATTTGTGAGTAGTGTAGCATCTGTATTCGTCACTTGAGATGTGATTTGAATTCTTGTGACATCGACCTTTTTCTCCAATCTACACATAGTTAGAATAATATATATATGTTTATACAAACCTGTGAGATAGCAGGGTTCCAATGTTGATGGATCTTGAATGTTCAGGCACCCTAGGTTCTTCAATGTTTCTTCTTTCTTTGTTGAAACTCGCCGAAAGGTCGCAATGGCATCTGTTGTCCTATCTTTTCCACAATTCAACAGAACAGGGGTAATCCCACAAAAGCTAGTTATAACTAGATTAGCAGATATCAAGCTAGTATCAAAATCTTTATGCCAATTGTTGGTATTTTTAAACGCACATAGATAAATCCGCAAGCACACGAATACCGCTGTAGCTTTCACCTGGGAGTATTCCAAGGTATCGTATTTATCCACAGGGAAACAATGGTTAAAGAAGTTGATAGTTCACCATCATGTATCTACTAACTAGTATACTAACTAAACTAAAGTGGGGGTAGGTGTTGATGATGATAAGAATTATGAATAATAACACACATAGGAGAATTCCATGGTATATAAATGAGCAGTCTAGCTAAATTGAGAGGACAACGGTTGAGTTCAAGGTTCCTAAATACTTCTCTATTACTTTGGTTTTATTCTAGTTTAGACTAGAGGGTATAACTAAAGCGTGGGTAGATATAGCGATCATACACAATAGCACTTTGGGACATTGGAACACTAGTCATAGAAAGGGATGAGAAAAGGACTAGGAAGCTCTGACTATGGTCCTACAAACACTAACCTGAACATGGTGGACTACGTCGGCCTTCAGGGCTATCACCACCTGAGGCTACCACAACTATCCACGGGGTTGGGTGCAATCTCAGGTAACTCATAGTCTAGACACCGCGTCTACACTATTAATTACTACTCTAATCACATATAATAACTAGAGCACTCGATGCGAGCGAAGATCCCATGCTAAGATATGATAACTATACTAACCGTACACATGAAAGGCATAAAAGTGAATAGAGAACATAACTATATTAAAGCATAAGTCTTGCAAAGGTAACATACAAAAATTTACCCGACCTCCAAAGATTTCTCTAGAACTTGAGCATGGCTCAACTCTCCCTAACTCTCAACTAGAGCTATTCTACTTCTACATCACGAGAACTGGCTCTGATCGTGACGAGGAGGATATGAATTAGGGTTTTAGGATCTTGTGAGGGAGGGGGTAGGGGCTGCTATATATAGGCTAGAGGTAGAGTAGCGGCCAAAGAATCAAGGTGGAGTAATGGGCAAGGACTCTAGGAGGAGTAGGGGCAAGGAATTGCCACATCATCGATCCGCATAAACTCTCCCGACCACAGTTGGATGAACCGACCTAAAACTACCTTAGAATCAACGGTGTAGATCGTAGGAAGGAGTATGCGGTGGCGAAGGGCGATGGGCCACCCCCATGGACTAGTTGGCCTCCCTAGTGGGCCGGTCGGCCCACTATGGTGCTAGGTGGGCTCCTCCTTCTGGTGGCGAGGCTTGGGCTCCATCTTGACTCGACTTTCATAGGTGTCGCGGGTAGAATCACTTGTTGATGTCAATTTGCTTGTTCGGAGTGTATGATAGTGGTCCCAGGAGCTGTTTTCTAGATAAATCCTCCTGCAATCATGAAATCACCAAAGCTCATGGAATTTATTAGTTTAAACCCCTAAACTTTCATTGGTGATTACATTTATGCCCTTATACATGTTTAATTGACGGTTTATAATGGTTGTTAACTACCATCAATAACTCCCCCAAGCTTAACCTTTGCTAGTCCCTTAGCAAAGCTAAATTTAACAATGGATCAGGAGTTGCTACTATTCTTTCATGCCTCAAAAGTACATATGCATTCAAACAAGAATTCTCCTTCGGATTAGAATAAACTGATCTAACTTTCAAACTTACCCTATTACCTTCAACTATAGGGCTTCTCAGTCTTCACTTGGGTCTTGAGCAATTGAAAGACAAAACGATCAAGTCAAGCACTATGTCTTAAGTTCTTTGTTCCTCCACTGTGTTAAAGTTTTTATAAGTTTTCAAAATAAAACTTAGAGATTTCATTGTATGACACTCTCAAGTATCTCAATATATGTGGTATTTATGGATCCTTACCAAGGCAATAAAGATGTTGTGCCTTTTTCTCTTCCCACCACTAAGGCTTATGTGGAGTTCATAGGTAGGGAAAAAGTTAGAGCATAGTTGCAATGCATATATTGTAAAGTCAAACAATGGATTCAAAGAGAGTTGAGTCATATAGTCAAATCAAGATATGCATGTGTGTGGATATATGTGGTGGATATATATGGTGGCTAACCTATAATTCTACTTTGCTCCTTGAAAACATCTCTCTCTTTTGAAACTTGGAAACATTTGCTAGAGAATAGGAGCTATCTTATTCATCACTCTTTCTTTTTTAGGCAGACATCTGAGTACCCATTGTTTTAAATATCTCAGATACTTTTGTGTCCATTTTACAACTTTTTTTTCAACTTTTTATGAATAACTTCTGCATAGTCCCATGTCTCTTTTTTGCAACAAAACTTTTGATAGATTGCAACAAGAACTTAGAGCATTTATTTGGTGGATGGAAAACCTATCAAGCTTGTTTTTGTGTTCACTCCTAGTGTAGGAGTAAAATATTTTTGGGTGGGTCTAGATGGAAGGCATGTTTCTGTGCCTACCCTTAGTGTAGGAGTAGTGCATATGTGGGTGGTGTGTACGTGATCTTGATTTTAAAAACATGACAAATCTCTCATAAGGGTCAACAAAGCTTGACAAAACTCAGTGCAAAAGTAAGCAACATATATGCCAAAGTTTTTCTAGCCTAAATAACATGTATGGCTCTGGTGAGAATTCAAGCTTTGTCATACAAGAACTCATCATGTAGCATTTTGTGTTTTTAAAAGATAAATCTCTAGAACTTTAGTGTCACTTGGAACAAGATAAACAATAGCTCAAACCTTCTCATATCATATCCATCAATTATTTAGACTTAGATCAAGCATATGCTACCCACGAGTTTCAAGTTCAGAGTAAATCCTTATATCAAAACAATCTTATCCAAAACTCGAGAGAATTCAAGGCTGAAAACTAGGTACTTAAAAGAAATTACAACAGACAAACTATTCATTATTTCCATTTTAAGAGATTATCTTTAGAGACCCTTTTTATTTATTTAGCTCTTAAAAGAAATTAAAGCAAACTAGACACACTCTTTTTATTTTGTTTTCATTTTTAGTTCACGCATTATAACTATATATATATTTCTATAAAGATAATTTTTTATTTTGTTTTAGTTATTCATCTTTATTTTAGATATATAAAGCGAACTAAGAATAGTAAAAAATAAGGGAAAAGAGATACTTAGCTGGATACATGGGGGATGCTCCTCCCCTAAGCTAGTTGTTGACATGGTTGCTCAATGAGGTGGCCGAATGTGGAGGTGCTGGAACAGAGCCTTCAATTTTGATTTTGTTGTTGTTGTTGTTACTGGAGGCTGGCCATCTCTTCAATGGTTGTGAGTCTATTGTCGAAGCAGTGGAAAGCCTCCTGAGAGTCATAATACCCTCGTTCAGAGAAAGACATGCATCCTCCCTGATGCCCACTTGAGGTTGCTTCATGATCTTGCCCTTGGTAGCTGTGGAAGTGCATTGTACCTTAGTTTGCTCTTGAAGATGAGGATTCTTGAGGTGGCGCCTCTAGTAGTGGCACTTCCAATGGTGATGACACCTTTTTTTATCAAACTGTCTTGGTTTTAAATTTAATTTTAGTTTGACAAGTTCATCTTTCTTGACTTGTTCTCCCTCCTTGTTCAGGCATTAGCAGTAGAAGCTGTTGACATCTTGTGTGCATCATTTTTGCCGGTTCAGAACTTTCACTTATAGAATTTGGGGGATCAACTCCCCCACACTTTTGCTCAAAGTATGTTCTGCTCATAAAGACAAGGTAGAGATCAAGTGCATGGGTTCAAAACTTTATTTATTATTTTTTTTCTAGCCTAGGTACATCGAATCATGTTACAGTTGACGTTATATGTATTCATTCTTACAACATGGGTGATAAGATCAGAAGGATGAGTATTAATGTTGTATTTGAATACATTTGTTAATAAGAGTGGAGTTGCTTAACCTATGGAAGGACTATCTATAATGTATCAAACCTTACATGATTATGACTATCATCTTCCAAAGATAAGATATGCAATATTTTAGCTCATTTGATTAAGACTATGAGATCAAGAAAGTGGTGCTATCAATAAGCTTAAGGAATAAGACATGTTGAGTTAATCAGGTTAGATCAAGCAAAGTTGTAACTCAAACATGTTTGTTTCTTCATTTATGTGAATACCAAGATCAAAGGGAAGCTTTCTAAATAATGACCACTTACCTTAAGATGTTACCTTCATTATTAGAGCGTGATGACACCATGTGACGAAGGTAGATGACCATGGTGATCCTTTCTTCCTGTTTTGAAACTTTCCTTGCTTAAGCTGTTCATGAGCATCTTGTCTCCTATATCGCACTCCTTCTTTCTCATTCTTTTAAGATGCCATCTTTTTCTTCTTTCTTTTGTGAATCTTGACATTTGGTTTGGACCTTCTGCTCCATTCATTGTTTCATTCATGCAAAAGATTAGTGGACAACACATACCCGAAGGGATGTACAAATAATTTGAAACAAGGATAGTGTTGTTATAGAGCTAAAGGTCGTCTTCTATGCTACAACAGAATTGGTTTTAACATTTTAATTAGCATAGAATATTTATCCCATGTTTTAAATAATGTGCCTCAATTGTTGCAAAAACTTCTTCTCACAAGGATTGATTTTAATTTATATCTTAAGTTTGATTTTCATATATGAAATTTTTAAACATATTCAAATTTGTAGAAACAAAGCAATATTGAGCAGAGGGATTGCAAACCAGCGTGTCAGAGCGATGGGAGCCTAGGAGGAAGAAGAGCAAGGTTGTATCTACTATAGAAAAGTCAGCCTTCCTCCCCCTCACTTGGACCTTTATGTCACTTGACACTATCGGCGAGAACTCATGGTTTTAGGTCCATTGAGCAGGACCTCTCCCTTGCTTTTAGCTTTTCTTTGCACCATCTGATCTTGGAGGTGAGGATGCAGATAGTTGCATGCTCTTCTTCTATCATCCCTTCTTGATTTTTGTTGATTCTTGGTTAATGAGTTGGGGTTCATTAGAGATGCAAACTCAAGTTCCTCCTTGATTGTCTAATAACATGGCGGAGAGTTGTTCTTCTTTGTTTGTTGGCGATACACCAGCCGTCTTGATGGTCAAAGAAGGAACCTCATTGGTACTACATGAAAGCTTCATCTCCAATGACTAAGGGATGTCATCTCACATCCATGGTCATTTGTGGCCTTATGAGACACCGTCAACAGACCTCATTGATTACCAATGCTTGTTGACACAATGATGCACGCCATGATGTAGTGGCATCTCATTGTCTTGGTCCTTGTTGCCAATGCACGAGCTGGTCCCTTAGAAGATGATGAAAGCAGGCATATTCTGGCTAATACAAGGTGGGTTTTATCCTACTTCTCATCAGCATCCTAGCTTGAGTCTTGGAAAGGCTCAATGCTAGGTTGTCTTTGATGTTGCTCATAGCCTGTCGATATGTTCGTCCACTTCTACAACTATAGTGGTGATTTTTGGATCTATAGGTTCATACCATGAATAGGCATAGCTTATACTTATTTTTTCTGCAAAATGTTAGTGGACACATACCCGAGGGAATAAAACAAATTTGCATTACGGGAAAATGCTCCAAGTTCTTATTGCTATCTCTCAAAGGTTTTGTTGTAGAAAAGAGATAGGGGACTATGCAAAAGTTATTCATAAAAAAAGTTGAGAAAAAATGGATAAGTGTTTGAGATATTTAAAATAATGGGTACTTAGATACCTGTCTAGAAAAAAAAGAAAGAAGAAAAAAGATAGCTCCTTTTTTCTCACAATAATGTTTTCAAGTTTCAAGAGAGAGATATGTTTTCAAGGAGGATAGTCGAATTAGGTTAGCCACCATATATATATCCACACACATGCACATCATGATCTAAGAGCATAATATTTTTCTCCTTGGATCCTTGTTTTGACTTTACAATATATGCAATGCAAGTATGCCACATATTTTATCCCTACATAAACTCCACATAAGCTTTTTATAAGTAGGAAGAAAAGAAGGCAAAACAATGCTATGCCTCGGTAAGGAATCATACACCATTGAGCAATTTGAGAGTACCATTTGAGGAGTATAAAGTGAACTATGCTTTTTCTTGTGAAAACCTTAAAAAACTCCAAGTTATTGAGATGTGAATTTGGACAACCTTGATCCTTGATTAGTACACTTCGTGTTCCCTATGGAAATTGATACCTTGTAATACTCTTGGGTGAAAGTACAACGGTATCCATGTGTTGACGATAGTTAACAACCAACTTAAATTGTTAATTAAACATGCATAAGGACATAAATATAATCACCAATGAAGGTTTAGGGGTTTAAACTAATAAATTCCACAAGTTTTGGTGAATCTGTGTTTCCCGCAGAATTTAATCAGAAAACCGCAAAGGAGGACCTAATCGTCAAAGGAAAATACAGAGTTTCACCACGGTACCTACGTGGGAAGACTCTAGAAGGGTCTAGAAGCCACAACACCGAAGCGGAGGGCCACCCACTGACAGATGGGGCCGTCTAGCCTATAGGTGGGGCCGCTCGGCCCCCCTGGTCCCACCTGTCAGCCAGCTTCGTATGGCGGTCTCTCACCACCTTTAAGGATGCATCTAGGTCATTGCTTAAGTTAGTTTGATCTAAGGGCTCACGTTGGACCCTCAGGGCTATATAATCTAGCCCCTGCCTCCTCTAGGAATCATACGTCATCAAGTTCTTTGAGAAGACAAAAACCCTAATCTCCTCAGAGCTCTTCCTCCTCTATAGCATAGCTAGTTAGGATAGATCTAGAGGGAGGCAAGTAGGACTTCGCTTGGATTCTCGATCTTGTCAAGAGTGTGGTTCGGTGTAAACTTTGTACCCCTCTCTTTTATTTCTCTATTATTTTTATATGCTAGTTACAATTGTTATGACAATCTCAATATTCATCTTATTCATGTTCTTCATTATGATGTTCATTGTCTACTTTGATTATATGTTTAGTATAGCAATTTATCATTATGTTTATGCATAAGTTCATATAGCGCTCACTCCAAGGTACCATGGGTGGGTGGTCGACATTGTGTAAGCATGGTGCTTATACGTTGTTTACCTATGGATACACCCTATATTTTGGGTCATGTGGTAGATCACGGATGTGACACTCCCATTGAGTACTTTGTAGTCCACTCTCCGAATATAAGCGCACCCATGGTCCGATTATGAAGGTAGAACAAGCTCTGCCCTCAATCTTTCTTAGTAACATCCCTTCTATTTAGATATGATGATAATCTTAGCCATGATTACTAGGTGTAATTGCACTAATCAAATGTATGCTTTGACTTATAATTAAGAATGGCTTAGGAATTATTCCTCTAATATTCTACTTGACCATGCTAATTCCATAGAAATGAGTGCTCTAAGTGACTTATCATTATCATTACTTATCATATATACATATCTTATCTTATGACTTATCCCTGTTGTGAGTAGAGTATTTGTTATGGTTTACTTCTCCTTCAATAATATAAGTTATCAATACATGTCCATGCTCGACCTTCCCAGTGGTAAAAATATAAATAACGATACCTGGAATACTCTCGAGTAAAATGCTGTAAGGGTATATTATTTGTGCACTTGCGGATACTCTTTTTTCATAGATTTATATAGTCACGTACTTTAATAAAGATCTGCTTAGTATTATTCTAGTAGTAATACTATGTAGTACCAACACATATCTCTGGCATCATCACTAGGGATGACAACCTAGTAAAGTTAGGAGATATAGGTTTATAATAGGTGGCTAAGAACTTCAACCAAGTGACACGTTAATAAATACCAATAAGCATTTCTGGGCTGGTGCTAGGGGTTAGGATTTCAACTTCATTCTTAGTAGCAACGCTAAGAAATGTCAACAAGCATTTTTGGTGCCAGGGAAGGTAACTAGCAAAGGAAGTATTGATAAACTTATACTTATTGATGTGATAGAGGAAAACCATTAACCTCTGCTCAAGTAGGATTACCCTTATTTTGTCTACTTGTTTATCTTATGTAGGGTAATGTATGACCGGTTTTGACCTTCCGATAAACTACGTTGAAGATCCAGAAGCTTTAATCAGGAGAACTAAAGCAAAACTCAAAAAAGTTTTAGCTTTAGAGTCAAAAGACAACCATATAAGGCAAAGTTTAATACCAGAATTTGAAGCCATGGCTAACAGGATTCTCTATGAATTCTCTGCTCCAACTACGGCCAACATCCGTACTGGACCGATAGTCAATGTCAAAGATAATGGATTCATGCTCAAGCCAGCTCTCATCAACATGGTGCAAGCAAACTAGTTTTGTGGAAAGGCACATGAAGATGCAAGTATACATCTCCAACACTTCATAGAGATCTGTAGCACCTTCACCATCAAAGGAGTAACCTAGGATGCCATACTACTTTGCCTCTTCCCATTTTCACTTTTGGGGAAGGTGAAGCAGTGGTTCTACACCAACAAAGATAGAAACACTACATGGGATAACTGCTCTACTGTCTTCCTAGCAAAGTTCTTTCCCATAGGCAAGACCAATGCTCTACGTGGAAGAATCTCAAGCTTTCAACAACAACATGATGAATCTGTCCCTGAGGTATGGGAACGCTTTCAAGACTATATATCATAATGTCCTCATCATAGGATGGAGAATTGGCTACTTATGCAGATGTTCTACCATGGGTTGACCAACAATACCCATGAGACCATGGATACTACTGCTAGAGGTGCATTCTTATGACTTACACTTCTAGTTGTGACCACTCTTGTGAAGAAGATGGCCTCCAACCAAGGATGGAATGAAGAATGTGTTCAGACTTGCAAGAGAGGTGGAGGTATGCATCAACTCAAGGAGGTAGATATGCTATCTGCCAAGATAGATGTACTGATAAAGAAGCTCGAAGACCGAGCTAATGAAAATCAACAAGTCATGCACATTCATGATTCATGCATGACATGTGTGGTTGTCGACACAGAATTTTTGTCTCCATGCTGAGGACACACGTAGCAAGCCGAAAGGGTTCTCTTGATGGAGCAGATCCACCTAGCTTTAGCACAAGAGTGGTCGATCCTGCATAATCCTCCTAAGGCATGCCAGTCAATTTGACCCTGCAATTGATAAGGAGAGAAAGCTTATGAGTAATTAAGGGCAGAACATGCCGGTGTTGCCAGACAGTCCTGAATGTACGGCTCTAAGAGCCGATATGAGAGGAGATCGACTAAATAGTCGATTCTAGCATATTCATAAGAATAAATCGATTAAAGCTCATGAGGTTGTATAAGAAGAATCGGTTATTATTCAGGATAAATATTATTTAAGCAAATATTAATCAATGGCAATAAGATATCCATGATGATCAGTTTATACGGAGCCAATGATTATAAGTAACCGAACCCCTTTTTATATAAATAAACAATTCAACACCACTTAACCATTTAATAAAGATAAATCTAATGAATATGTTAGATCTCATCTATCGCCATGACCAGTGGGGTATGAGATAGAATCACATAGGCTGTAGAAACAACAATAGACTCGATGATCCTAACTCATTACTAATATCAGTGGGGCATGAGGCAGAATCATGTAGGCCGTAATACAATAACAAGATCATGGGGCTAACATATCTTTTAACTTATCTCTACTTCAATGATCTTGTAATGTGAACTATTTGTGAAAGCGCTCGATATCGGCTAAACAACTGATTCAGGCATAGCGCACAGCTAAGGTCACGCCTTCTTAGAAATGGATCTACCGACTAACGATCCCCACTCTACAATGCTAACAGTGGGGTGAGAGGTAGAATCCCATAGGCCTTGATAATGACCCATGAAATGGTTCTCGCTAACCAATAGATCTACTCAAAATTGAGCATGCCTTAACCGCATGCTATGCACGATTAAGATCGATATAAAACAGCCGATAAAACATAACTCATCGTTTAAGGTGTAGATTAGATCAAATTTAGATTAGCAAACGATGGGTTAAATAAGATATAAGGCCAATCCAGATCAATCTCAATCGAGTAGAGTGATATTGCTATAATTAGATAAACAATGAAAGCAATAAGCAATATCAGTAACTTAATGAATCTACCAAAGATTGCCATACTAAGGTAGAGCCGATAACTTGACCTTGATCTAATTCAAGCAGTGGGGTGTGAGGCAGAATCACACATGTCATACTTGAATTAGACAAGAGTCAATAACTAGCCTATACCAGAGTCATAGTGGGGGTCGATCGGATTGATGCAGCCATACGAACAGAGGTATAAACCATGATGGTACTTATAGACAAGCGGTGGAGGTCGATCGGATCGATGCAGCCATACTTGCTGAAGAACTCACCAAGATCTACTCTACTCCTACTCCTAAGGGGTGGCCAGAGCCGAAAAAAGTAATTGACTTGTATTTGATTGATTGTGTGTCTTTACAATAGCCGGGGTTTGATATTTATACCCAGAGTCTAAACATGAATCCTACTCGAGTACGATTTATTACAATCTTTAGCATAAAATGAAAACATTCCTAATTTAAGATAACTTGGACTCTAATCTTTTCCTTTTTGTAGAGTCCAGCATGTTTCATCCCAGTGCCAATCGTAGCCTCTGTCGTTATCTGCTGGCGCTATCTAAAGAAAGCCGATTCTAGTGCTACGTCCAAATCAACTAGCTCCGATCTCCACACAGCTGATTCCTTGATGACATGATTTTAGGAGCTTCCAAACCTCTACAACTCTTCTTCCACATTCTGGTGTAAACACATGTCCCCCAATTTTAGAATAAAAGTAATTTTATTCCAAAATTATAACATCTTCATCTTTGATGGGTCTGCAGTCACGGGTAGAGAATCTTGATCTAGGGTCTACTGTTTATCGCCGCCTATGTCAGCTCATGAGCCCATGCTTCACAACCTTTACGAGAGCATCATTGCTTCACGGGCACTTGGATTCATCCTTCTAGACCAGCTATAAAATGCCTATCCGCCCCTGGTGAGAGCAGCTTAATGATTCAGCTATGTTTCTCTTCTACCTGCCCTCTTGAGCTCTGACTTCGCCAGACCCTCCATGGTCCATCTTTTTGCTATTAAGATCTTGAGTGGCTAGAAGAATTCTTATGTATAGGGTGATTGTGTCACTCATTCTAGCACCTTGCCGAGCAAGAGGATCAGCTATTGTGGCTAGAAGAAGTCTTGTGATACCACCTGAGTCTTCTCTCCATGCTCGCAAAGCTGTTCTAGTATTTGCAAGGACTAAAATATGTGGACACCTTCCCCTTGTTTGCTTCATCAAACGTCCGCTGGGAGAGCCACAAGCTTCTTTCCCGCAGTTCCTGATCACCGCAAAACTAGTTAGGCATCTCTCAAGCGGGCGGCCTTTCCCCTTCTCCTGGTATAATTTCATTATCTAGCCAATGTGACTTGGTTCATGATGACCTTTGGCCTTGTGGGGGCCTAGACTCCCTTCAATCCAAAGAAGTTTTGGTGGGTTGATTTCTGGTTAATGTAAATTCTTCGTATCCATCCCATGACGTTTCATAATCTGGGGAAGCAATAAGTCCGAATCTATTATCTCTTCATTATCTCTCCTCTAAAATTCCGAAGTGCCGATCCATTCCCGTATCTATTTTCAGTTTGCACACCCTCAGCGAAATCCATCTCCTCGCCTCCCTGGACTATATATGCGGGCCACGGCTGGGGTTTAGAAACTACCCATTTCTTCTCAAACCTTCTACGTCTTTAGTATAGTTCCTGCTCTTCTATAGGTTTGAGATCATGGAGAACAGTAAGAGGCCTACTAAGGAAGCTCTTAACGGGTCTGCATCATCGCGCCAGCGCCTTCATCGTCGGGAAGGTGCTACTCAGAATGTCTCCAGCGCCCATAGGGTCGACTCAGTTCAACTTTCGGGATCATCTTCAACATTGATTCATCGCTAGCTTCCCAGTTGTTCGAGGAGGCAGATCGATAATGACGATCTAATCGCTTCCATTGATCGAATTGATCAGAGTTTAGCCAACTGTCTTTCTCTCGTGGAGTTGGCTCTAGCCATGATTCAAATCTGATCATCCTCTGAGGCCGATCTGAGGGAATGGCTAGCCAGGGCTGAAGCTAGAATCATAGGTAAGATGGCTACCACAATCTCCTTCACTTTTTCTTAATTTTGCCTTCGAGATCTTCTGATCAACCCTTTCTTTGAACTTTTTTAGATCTAACTGCTCAGTTGGAAAGCCTTTGATCAGCCGCAGATCACATGGCAGGATTTGTCAATGCTAGGGGTGCCGTTCTGGTAGTCCATTTGCATGACATTCCAAACCGCATCAGGGAGGTTGCTCTCCATGGTGTTCTCCATGGTGCTGCCACAGCGTTGGCTACTGCACAAGCCCGCTCTGGTCATAATCTTCGGCTTCTTCCTCATGGTTTCCCAGATGCAGTGTCCTCCGAGGATCATGAGCGTTTGATTAAGGAATTCTTTAGCGTCGCCAACTCTATAGCTTTCAATACTTTGGCCGATGATGTAGTGAGCAAATTGTTTCCCGGCCCGTAGCTTGTAATAAGTGTTTTTTAGCAAACAATTCCCTCGTCTTGAATGATTTTCCTTTGTCTCGTGCTTCATATTACATGTATCACTTCATCCATGTTTGCTTTCCCCTTATAGGCGATAGGCATCGTACCGGCTTCTGTTCCTTTGGGTTTATTTTTTGTACTAGAGGCGGCTATTAGAGTTGTCGACCGAACAAATTAGCTCCTTATGTGTTAATCCAAACGTTGGGATAATATTTCTTTAGATATTTCCCATTGATTGCTTAGCTGAACTCTTCTTCTCCTCCTAGTGTCTCTAAAATATAAGCATTGCCAGGCGCACAACGTTTGATCTGATAAGGCCCTTCCCAATTGGGTGACCATTTGCTGAACTTACTGTCCTTTGACCTGATCGACAATTTCACTTTCCACACCAAATCTCCTTCAAAAAATTGCTTATTCTTGACCTTTTTATTGTAATATTTTGCGACCCTCAGTTTATTGGCTTCAATATTTTCAAGAGCGTGTAGCCGAAGGCAACTTAAGTCTTCTAAGTCATCCATTATAAGATTTTTGTAGACTTCAGCTATCAAATCATTCTATAACATAATACTCCTTGATCCGATCTGAACTTCCCAAGGAAGGACTGCATTATGGCCATACACAAGCTCATAAGGTGATGTTTTAATTGATCCATGATAGGCCATCTTGTATGCCCATAGTGCCTCATTAAGCGTCGAATGCCACTTCCTGGGTTGTTCCTCAATTTTCTTCTTGATCAGCTTAATCATAATCTGATTAGATGCCTCTGCCTAACCATTAGCTTAGGCATAGTAAGGAGATGAATTTAGCAGCTTGATCCCCATACTGGTAGCGAAATATCTAAATTCCTCTGATGTGAACATGGTCCCTTAATCAGTAGTGATGGTTTGAGGAATCCTAAAATGATACACAATATGCTCCTTGACAAAATCAACCATGTTTTTTGAAGTTACCATTTTCAAGAGGACTGCTTCAACCCACTTGGTAAAGTAATCTGTTGCTACCAATATGAACTTATATCCTTTGCTCGAGGGTGGAAAAATCTGGCCAATTAAATCAATTCCCCAGCCCTAAAACGACCATGGCTTGATTATTGGGTTCATGGCCGATGCAGGCGACTTCTAGATATTACCAAAACTTTGACAGTCTTAGCATCCCTTATAATATTCAAAATAGTCTTCTAATATTGTTGGCTGGAAATATCCAGTTCTACGGATAATCTATTTCATCTTATAAGCCGATTGATGAGCTCCACATATCCCTTCATGCACTTCGCCCATCAACACCTTGGCCTCTTCTTGATTCAGGCATTTGAGTAAGGCCCCATCGATCATTTTGTAATACAGCCGATCATCCAGCAAAACGTATTTAGTCGATTTATACCTTAGCTTTCTGGTAACTTTTCGTGATGGATTTCTAAGGTAGTCGACTATCTCAACTCTCCAATCATTATCCAAGGTTTCATTACTCAAGATTTCTTAAATTACTCGATAACCTAATGCACTTTGAGCCAAACGGTTAGCTTCTTGATTCTATGCCCTCAGAATGTGCTGAAATGAGACATGAGGAAACTCTTTGAGCAACCTTTGACACTCGTCATAATATCTCCTCAAAGTGTCTTCTTTGCACTCATATAGGCCAATCAACTGATTAATAATTAATAGTGAGTCTCCAAATATGTCAATTGCTTCAGCCTTTACCTCATGAAGAAGTTGAATCCCTCTCAGAACAGCCTCATATTCTACTTGATTGTTGGTAACCATTGGCTCAGTTGGAAAGGCCACCACCTTATTTGCAAGATGATCCATCGAAAAATAATGTCCAAGGTACCGGCTCTACATAATTCATGCTTAGTTTACGATGCTGGGTGACAAAATCGGCTATTACCTACCCTTTGACTGCTTTAGCCAATTCGTACCTCAAGTCAAACTCTGATAACGTGAGAATCCATTTTCCCACTCTCCCATTTAGTATTGGCATCGATAACATGTGCTTGATCATGTCAGCCTTGGAAACATCCATACACTTGGCCGACAATAAGTAATGCCTCAACTTGGTGCAAGAGAAATATAAGCACAAGCATAACTTTTTGGTGGGAGAATATCTTATTTTCGGATCTAGAAGTCTCCTACTTAGATAGAAAACCACTCGCTCCTTTCCTTCAAACTCTTGTATCAGGGCCGATCTAATTGTTTTGTCATCGGCCGATATGTACAACTTGTAAGGCTTACCCTGCTGAGGAGGAACCAGCACGGGTGGCTGCTTCATATATTCTTTTATCTCTTCAAACGCCTCCTGTTGTACGTCACCCCATCTGAATTCTTGATCATTTTTTTAATTTCAATAAGGGAGAAAATGGAAGAACCCTTTTCGACAAATCTGAAATAAACCTTTTGATGAAATTAATCTTGCCAAGCAAAGATTACAACTCTGTCTTAGTAGTTAGGGCACCGCATCATCAATTGCTTTCATGCTCTTCTGACCGACCTCGATCCCTCTCTTGTGGACCATAAAACCCAAGAATTTCCCAGCTGATACCCCAAAGGCACACTTATTAGGATTCATCTTCAGACCATGTTTTCTTATGCATTCTAGAGTCTTCCGCAAATCAACTAGATGCTCTTTGTACCCTTTTGATTTTATCATCACATCATCAATGTAGATTTCAACAATCCTACCAGTCAACTTATGAAAAATATAATTCATTGCCCTTTGATAAGTAGCACCAGCATTCTTCAGACCAAAGGTCATCACAACCCACTCGAACAAGCCAATTACGCCGGGGCACCTGAAAGCGGTCTTCGCTATGTCCTCTTCAGCCATGAAAGTTTGGTTATACCCTACATTGCCGTCTATGAAGCTAATAACCTTGTGCCTGGCTACTACATCTACTAACATATCGGCTATCGGCATCGGATAATCATCCATGGGTGTGGCTTTATTCAGATCCCTGAAATCAATGCAAACCCTTAATTTTCCATTCTTCTTGTATACAGGGACACCATTTGATATCCACTCTACATATCAGCATGGTCGGATAAACTTCACCTCTAGTAACCTTTCAGTATCCTTTTTAATATCATCAAGCACGTTTGGATTGAATCTCCTTGGAGCTTGGTTGAATGGCCGATATCTAGGTTTGATTGGCAACCGATGTTCAACATTTGACTAGTCTAAACCAGGCATCTCGTAGTATTCCCAAGCAAAGCAGTCTTTAAATTCTTTTAATAAATAAATTAATTCCCGCTTATACTCTAGATCCAATTTAGCACTTACGTACGTCGGCCTAGGTCTGTCTCTAGAACCAATATCCACTTCTTCCAATTCATCAGCCGACGTGAAGCTGTGTCCTAGTTTACTATCTATACCATCTATTGGATTATCCATTAAAACAAATTTTCAAAGCCGACTGCTTGGATCGGTTATGGGCTTTCACCATTGACTCTGAGTTCTGATGGCTATAGAAAAACCATTTGAATATCAGCCGATGGTTGCTTTCTATCGGCTGTTTGCTTAGTACACCATACTGGAGGTTTACCGGATGCCTGGGCCAGTTCCATCTCTTTATTCTTCAGGCGTTCCACCCTTCTCTTCTGGCTTCTTGTTAAACCTCCTAGGCACCACTGGCCTTCCTACCAAGCATACTTTCTTTCGATGCCTTCCTCTTCATGATCAGCCCAGTCCTGATCAAAGACTCATTTTCCAAGCCGATCATGAACACTTTTATTTTTAAGCGCTGATCCATGTTATGATGATACACATCTTGAGCATGGATAGACCGGCGGTTAGTTTGAGATTGCTTATACTCTCGATATTGATTGTTGTATTCTAGATAGTCATGTCTGATAGGCAACTTCAAACCTTCATTCCAGCAATATCTAAAGAGAGGACAGTTCTAATGTAATTCGGCTTGTTTCCTTTCATACCTCGCTTGATCTTTTAACCAATGCTGATAATCCTTCTCCTTCTGCCACTGCCATTTATTCAATGGAATCTAGGATGTGACCCACGGCTTTGTCGTCTCTGTTTTTGATGTCTTCTCCTACTCATATTGGCTCTTCTGCTCGGTACGATGTTTTCTAATCTCTCTATACTCGCTAGCCGATATTTACATCTTGCGATCAACTGTTCCATCTTTTATTGATTTGGCCAATGTTAGGACCTTAGTTTTTCCTTTGAATAGCCCAACATCAACCATATTTTGATCTCCTAGGAAAGGATTATCATCAACCTTCATCTTCCAAGGTGTATTGAACTTGAGCCTCCCTTGTTGAATAGCCTTCTATATATGCTGCCGAAAAATTCTACATTCATTAGTGGAATGAGAAGTAACATTATGGAACTTGTAGAACTTCTTATTCTTCAACTGTTTAGAGGGTAACATAACATGATTGTCCGGCAATTTGATCTAGCCCTTCTCAAGTAAGAAGTCAAAGAGCTTGTCCGATTTTGTGACATCAAAGTCATAGCTCTCCTTGACTCCTCTTCCCCAAGGATTTGACACCATTATTGTCTTCTTGCCTCAATTCCATTCAACTGTAGCAACCTCTTCTTCTTCATCTTCATATCCGTCATCAATTGAGTATGGATCATAAGCTTCGGCTACTATGGTACTCTTCTAGAATTGGGTATCTCTACGTATACTCTAGAATTGGCTATTGAGCGCTGCTACCTGTTGAGCCAATTGTCCCAAGTTGTCAAACTCTTGTCCCAGTAGTTTCTCTTTCCATATTGGTAGTATTCCTTGGACGGCTAAAGTAGCTAATTGATCATCTGCCAAGTTTAGTGAGAAACACAAGTTCCTAGTCTCTCAGAATCTCTAAAGAAACTCAGTGCCCGATTCATTAGTCCTCTATCTCATAGTTGTCAAATCGGTTATCTTCTTTTCTCCAGTTCTAGTGTCAAAATATGTATAAAACTTCTTCTCTAGGCTAGCCCAATTGGCAATGGAGTTGACTGGTAGGGACAAAAACCATGTGAAGGCTGGCCTTGACCGGAATAAAGAGAAGAAATGAACTCGATGGGCATCCTTAACTGATGCTTTGCCTGGTTGTGTAAGATATCGACTGACATGTTCTATTGTGCTTGTACTGTCTTGACCAGTGAATTTGGCGAACTCTAGGAGCCTGTAATTTGTAGAAAGAGCGACCAAATCATACCATTCTGGATATGGGTGTTTTTACGAAAAGGTCAGCCCTTTTGGCTTCAGACCAAACTGATTCTTCATCATCTCGGTCACCTTCAGCAGCAACTCGTCAGCTTGCGGATTTGGATTTCTCGGTACTTGCTGACCCATTTGTGGATTGAAATCTTGTGTGCCTTAATATCCTAGATTTGGTATCATGTGGAGAGTATTATAGTCTATGCCATAGTGATATCCTTGTGGAATCTTAATCTACTTGGTCCTTTGCTGGCTTGCTGCTTAAAGTCTCTAATTATAGACATAAGGATCTACATCTCTATGGATCCTTTGAGTCGATGGTGCTATTTTTTGAGCCGACGATGGTATGTGGCCCGATGTGCCAAAATTGATCACCTGGTTCTGACCTTGCCCCATTGGTTGTTGCACATGCTGTATTAATGGTCTAGGATTGTACTGTATCTGATTTGTAGTAGTACCTTGAGCCCTTTCAGATGAACCTTGAAGTGCCTGGGCGTCACCATTACTAGCTGGTGCTGCTTCTTGATGGCTAGTACTGACTTAATTAGTCCCTTGGGTTGACGGATCTGGAATGTTGTAACAAGTCGATCCAACCCGACCAACTGGAATTCCATGAATCGTCTCTTTCATGGTGTTGTGAAATGCGTCAATGAAAGCTTCATTGTGGCTTGATATGGCATCATGAATAGATTTGTCTATGGCTTCCGTAAAGAAATGCATGTCTTTAGCTTTGACTATATCTATCTGTCCATGTAGTAGAACTCTTGGTAGTGGAAATTTCTAAATAATTGTGCTGTCACGTGTTTTGGTATAGGACAACAAACACTTCTTCTGAAATTCTTCTATAGCTTTGTTGATGATATCCATATCTTCATTAGGTAGGTCTTCATAATGTATCATAAGGATGTTGTCATTGTTGTGAGCCACCATGACGATTGTGGTGTCCCACCAGGCATGCCAGAAACGTGTGTCAACATAGAATTTTCATCTTCGTGCCGAGGACACATGCAGCAAGCTGGAAGGGTCCGCTCGATGGAGCAGATCCGCCTAGCTTCAGCGCAAGGGTGGTCGATCCTATGTAATCCTCCCGAGGCGTGCTAGTCAATTTGACCCTAGAATTGACAAGGAGAGAAAGCTTATCAGTAATTAAGGGCGGAACATGCCGGTGTTGCCAGACAGTCCCAAATGTGTGGCTCTGAGAACCGACATGAGAGGAGATCGACTAAATAGTCGATTCCAGCATATTCATAAGAATAAATCGATTAAAGCTCATGGGGTTGTATAAGAAGAATTGGTTATCATTTAGGATAAATATTATTTAAGCAAATATTAATCAATGGAATAAGATATCCATGATGATCGGTTTATACTAAGCCAATGATTACAAATAACTGAACCCCTTTTTATATAAAGAAACAATTCAACACCACTTAACCATTTAATAAAGATAAATCTAATGAATATGTTAGTTCTCATCTATCACCATGACTAGTGGGGCATGAGGCAGAATCATGCAGGCCATAGAAACAATAATAGATTCGATGACCCTAACTCATTACTAATATCAGTGGGGCATGAGGTAGAATCATGTAGGCCATAATACAATAACAAGATCATAGGGCTAACATATCTTTCAACTTATCTCTACTTTAATGATCTCGTAATGTGAACTGTTTGTGAAAGCGCTCGATATCGGCTAAACATCTGATTCAGGCATAGCGCATAGCTAAGGTCATGCCTTCTTAGGAACGGATCTACCGACTAACGATCCCCACTCCACGGTGCTAACAGTGGGGTGAGAGGCAAAATCCCATAGGTCGTGATAACAGACCATGAAATGGTTCTCGCTAACCAATAGATCTACTCAAGATCGAACATGCCTTAACCACACTCAATGCATGATTAAGATCGATATAAAACAACCGATAAAACATAACTCATCGTTTAAGGTATAGATTAGATCAATTTTAGATTAGCAAATGATGTGTTAAATAAGATATAAGGCCAATCTAGATCAATCTCAATTGGACAGAGTGATATTGTTGTAATTAGATAAATAATGAAAGCAATAAGCAATATTGGCAACTTAATGAATCTACCAAAGACTGCCATACTAAGGTAGAACTGATAACTTGACCTTGATCTAATTCAAGCAGTGGGGTGTGAGGCAGAATCACACAGGCCATACTTGAATTAGACAAGAGTCGATAGCTAGCCTATACTAGAGTCATAGTGGAGGTCGACCGGATCGATGCAGCCATACGAACATAGGTATAAACCATGACGGTACTTACAGACAAGCAGTGGAGGTCAACCGGATCGATGCAGCCGTACTCGCTGAAGAACTCGCCGAGATCTACTCTACTCCTACTCCTAAGGGGTGGCCAGAGCCGAAAAAAGTAATTGACTTATATTTGATTGATTGTGTGTCTTTACAATAGCCGAGGTTTGATATTTATACCCAGAGTCTAAACATGAATCCTACTCGAGCACGATTTGTTACAATCTTTGGCATAAAATGAAAATATTCCTAATTTAAGATAACTTGGACTCTAATCTTTTCCTTTTTGTAGAGTCTAGCATGTTTTGTCCCAGCATCGATCGTAGCATCTGTCGTTATCTGCTGGCGCTATCTAAAGAAAGCTGATTCTAGTGCCGCGTCTAAATCAACTAGCTCTGATCTCCACACAGCTGATTCCTTGATGACATAATTTCGGGAGCTTCCAAACCTCTACAACTCTTCTTCCAAATTCTGGTGTAAATAGTGGTATGTGGCAACACTGGGCATTTAGGGAATAACTGTCCGAAGACCCATGAGGATGTGAATTTTGTCAACAACAACAATTACTCTCGTCCTCAACAAAATCAAGGATAGAACCAGCAATAAAGGCCAAATTACCAAGGTAATTATCAAGGTAACTATCAATGTAATAATGATAATAATTTCAATCAACCACCCTTGAGAGAATTAATTGCTGGTCAATCCAAAATTATAGAGGGATTATCTAGAAAGGTAGCTTCCAATGAGAAAATTCTAGAGAACATAAATAATAGAATGGATAGCTTTGCTTATACCATTAAGAACCAGCATAGCTTTAATAAAAAGATAGAATCACAAATAGCTTAGCTGGCGGCTGCTGTTCCTCTGTCCAATAAAGGTAAGATTCTAGGGCAATCAAAAGATCTAGAAACTACAAATCTTATTGATATTCATAATGTAGCTTACTACTACATGGAGCCATCGATGGGAAGGTGGATAGATTATACCTTGCCTAAGAAGAAGAGCGATCTAGGAAGACCTGTCATCCCCATCGCCATTGGACCTCATATTTTCCAAGATGTTGTCTATGATTTCGGAGCAAGCATCAACATCATACCTAAGGTAATCTATGATCAAATTAATGGAGATGCTTTATTGTGACAAATATGCGTTTGTAGCTTGTAGATCAGCCACTCTGTTACCCCAAGGGAATTTTTGAAGATGTCATTATTTGAGTGGTACAATCATATGTTCCCATAGACTTTGTGGTTTTAGAAACATGTGGAGATGTAAGGGCACCCATTATTTTGGGATGACCTTTCCTAAGCACTACAAAAAGCCATCATCTATGCGAACAATGCCAAGATCTGCTTCACAATCAAGGATAGAAAAGAGAAGTTTTTGTTCAAGAATCGTATACACCATTCTCCTGGACATCCACAGACGCCGTGCCTACCTGAAGTGACAATAGTAACCAAGAAGAAAAATAACAGGAGGAGGAAGAACAAAGCCATGTAGCCACAAGAAGAGACAATCAACATGATCAACACACTCCGATCAGAGTACGACCACCTCCTCGCTTCACCATTCCTTACTAAGAAGGATGATCCAGGCGTACCAACGATCGAGTGTACTATTGGACAAAGAATCTTCCACAAGATCTTCTGTGACATTGGATCAGGAGTCAACATAATGTCCAAGGTACCATATGAATATTTTTTTGGTAATGAACCTTTGTTCCCTACATACATGTAATTACAGAGCCGCTGCTACACCCGTTGTACAAGGAAAACTACTTCTAAAGGATGAGAGAGATTTGAAGAAAGACCACAACAACATCTAGCTTAGGGGAGGAGCATCTCCCATGTATCTAGCTAAGTATTTCTTTCCCTTTTTGGTTTTACTATCTTTGAGTTTTCTATATATTTGCTAAAGTCATAAAAAGATGCATAACAAACAAAAACAAAATAAAAATTTATGTTAGCTATATATATATTAAGATGTGATCTTAAATTATGAAAACAAAATAAAAAGTGTGTGTCTAGTTTTTAGGAGTTAAATAAAATGAGCTCTAAGGATAATCTCTTGCAATGGAAATGATGACTAGTTGCTCTGTCGTAATTCCTTTCAAGTACCTAGTTTTAAGCCTTGAATTCTCCCGAGTTTTGGATACAACTATTTTGATATAAGAATTTACTCTGAACTTGAAACTCGTGGGTAGCATAAGCTTGATCTAAGTCTAGGTAATTGACGGATAAGATATGAGAAGGTCTGAGTTGCTATTTATCTTGTTCCTAGTGATACTAAAGTTCTAGAGATTTATCTTTTGAAAAACATAAAAATCTTACATGATGAGCTCCTGTATGACAAAGCTTGAATTCCTACTAGAGCCATATATGATATTTAGAATAGAAAAAAATTTCCACTCATATATGCTGCTTGTTTTGCATTGAGTTTAGTCAAGCTTTATTGATCCTTATGAGAGGTTTGTCATGCTCTTAAAATCAAGATCACATACACACCACCCACATATGCACTACTCCTACACTGGTTGTAGGCACAAAAACATGCCATTCCATCTAGATTCACCCAAAAATGTTTTACTCCTACACTGGGAGTAAACACCAAAAATATACTTGATAGGATATCCACCAAATAAATGCCCTAAGTTCTCGTTGCTATCTCTCAAAAGTTTTGTGCAGAAAAGAAGGATGGGGCTATGCAAAAGTTATTCATGAAAAAAGTGGACAAGTGTCTGAGATATTGAAAACAATGGGTACTCAGATGCCCGCCTAAAAAGAAAAATAAGAAAAAAAGAAAAAGATGAATAAGATAGCCCATGTTCTCTTGCAAAGTTGTTTCTAAGTTTTAAAAGAGAGATATGTTTTTAAGGAGCATAGTAGAATTAGGTTAACCACCATATATATATCCACCATACATCCATACACATGCACATCTTGATTTGATTGTATGACTCAACTCTCTTTGGATCCATTATTTGACTTTATAATATATGTATTGCAAGTATGCTCTATGCTTTTTCCACTCCTATGAGCTCCACATAAGCCTTAGTTGTAGGAAGAGAAAGGCATAACATTATTATTGTCTTGGTGAGGATCTACAAATACCACATATATTGAGAGACTTGAGAGAGTCATACAAGGGAAGCTCTGAGTTTTATTTTGAAAACCTGTAAAAACTCTAGAATAATGGTTGAGCAAAGAACTTGAGACATAGTACTTGACTTGATCGTTCTATCTTTCAATTGCTTAAGACCCAAGTGAAGGCTCAAGCCCCATGGTTGAAGGTAATATGGGTAAGTTTGAAAGTCAGATCGGTTTATTCTAATCCAAAGGAGAATTCTTGTTTGAACGCATAAGTACTTTTGAGGAGTTCCTTCAATATTTTCAAAATCCTTAAACTCCAGATCCATTTACTAAGTTTAGTTTTGCTAAGGGACTAGCAAAAGGTAATCTTGGGGGAGTTGTTGATGGCAGGTAATCTTGGGGGAGTTGTTGATGGTAGTTAATAACCAACTTAAACCATAAATTAAACATGCATAAGGGCATAAATATAATCACCAATGAAGGTTTAGGGGTTTAAACTAATAAATTTTACAAGTTTTGGTGAATCTGTGTTTCTAGTAGGGTTTAATCAAAAAACCGCCAAGGAAGACCAAATCATCAAAGGAAAATACGAAGTTCCACCGTGGTAGCTACATGGGAAGATTCTAGAAGGGTCCAGAAGCCACATCATCGAAGCGGAGGGCCACCCCCTAATAGGTGGGGCCACTCGGCCTGTAGGTGCGGCCTCCTAGCCCTTCCTAGTCCCACCTATCAGCCAGCTTTGTATGGCGGTCTCCCATAGCCTTTGAGGATGCATCTAGGCTGTTACTTAAGTTGGTTTGAATCAAGGGCTCATGTTGGACCCTCAGGGCTATATAATCCAGCCCCTGCCTCCCCCAGGAATCATAAGTTATCATGTCCTTTGAGAAGACAGAAACCCTAATCTCCTTAGAGCTCTTCCTCCTCCATAGCATAGCTAGTTAGGGTAGATCTAGAAGGAGGCAAGCAGGACTTCGCTTGGATTCCCAATCTTATCAAGAGTGTGGTTTGGTATAAACTTTGTACCCCTCTCTCTTTTGTTTCTCTATTATTTTTATATGCTAGTTACATTTGTTATGACAATCTCAATATTCATCTTATTCATGTTCTTCATTATGATGTTCATCGTCTACTTTGATTATATGATTATTATAGCAATTTATCATTATATTTATGCATAAGTTCGTATAGCGCTCACTCCAAGGTGCCATGGGTGGGTGGTCAACATTGTGTAAGCATGGTGCTTATACGTTGTTTACCTATGGATACACTCTATATTATGGGTCATGTGGTAGATTGTTGATGTGACACTCCCATTGAGTCCTTTGTAGTCCACTCCTCGAATATAAGTGCATGTAGGGTCCAATTATGAAGGTAGAACGAGCTCTGCCCTCAATCTTCCTTAGTAATATCCCTTCTGTTTAGATATGATGATAATCTTAGCCATGATTACTAGGTGTAATTGCACTAATTAGATATATGCTTTGAGTTGTAATTAAGAATGACTTAGGAATTATTCCTCTAATATTCTACATGACCATGCTGATGCCATAGAAAGGAGTGCTCTGAGTGACTTATCATTATCATTACTTATCATATATACATATCTTATCTTATGACTTATCCCTATAGTGAGTAGAGTATTTGTTATAGTTTACTTCTCCTTCAATAATATAAGTTATCAATACATTCCATGCTAGACCTTCCTAGTGGTAAAAATAGAAATAACGATACCTGGAATATTACACTAAAGAGCGTAGCAACACATAGAATGTAAGTACACGAGATGGATAGTGAGTTATACCACCATATTGAGGAATGAACCAATCAATAGATGATCACAATCAATCACAATGAATACCAAGAAATCCTCAAAACAATGATGACACAAGATTTTTTACCGAGGTTCACTTGTTTGCCGTCAAGCTAGTCCTTGTTGTGGCGATTCACTCACTTGGAGGTTCATGCGCTAATAGGCATCACACGCCTAACCCGCAACTAGGTGCTGCACAACAAATACAAGATGATGATCACACAAGCTATGAACAATCCACTAGAGTACCTTTTTGGCTCTCCACCAGAGAAAGGTCAAGAACCCCTCACAATCACCACGATCGGAGCCGGAGACAATGACCAACCTCTGCTCGATGATCCTCATTGCACCAAGCCGTCTAGGTGGTGGCAACCACCAAGAGTAATAAGTGAATCCCGAAGCAAAACACAAACACCAAGTGTCTCTAGCTGCGATCACTCAAGCAATGCACTTGGATTCACTCCCAATCTCACAAAGATGATGAATCAATGATGGAGATGAGTGGAAGGGCTTTGGCTAAGCTCACAAGGTTGCTATGTCAATGCAAATGGCTAAGAAAGTGAGCTTGAGCCTATTATAGGGCTTAAATAGAAGCACCCACAAAATAGAGCCATTAGCCCCCTGCACCTCATTATCCTTGGGGTGACCAGATGCGCCGATCAAGGTGACTGGATGCATGGCACCCCAGCATCCAGTCATGGATTTACGTCCATGTGTCCTCACTTCAAATGTTGACCGCCTAATCCCAATGGTCAAGAACTCCCATGTGATCACTTAAGTGGCGACTAGACGCCACAAAGGACGACTAGACGCACTGCCATAGTGTCAGGTCAATAAACGCCCATGCTCCTCCAACAAATGACTAGACACACCAGTCAACACCAACACCCACGCGTTAGGTCACTTCCAAAGATGTTCTAGAGCGCCTAAAATGCGATCGAACACGTCTGCTTCTGCTCAACCAGATGTACCACCGTGTCAGGTCCTCACTGCGCTTACTCAAAGGCCTACGTCACCAAGCATCACTTGTGACTGGACTCACCACCAATGCATCAGGTCACATCATGCACCTACATTCGGTCACAAGACCAAACAAATCCAAGTGCGCCACCTTGTTTTATAATTGACCGGACTCAACACCCAGCATCCGGTCAACATGAGTTTAGCGTCCGGTCACTATTTTTCAGTGACAACCATGTCCTCCACTTGACCAACTTCTCCACCCTTCCTCAAATATGCCAACCACCAGGAGTATCACCTTATGCATGTGTGTTAGCATATTTTCACAAACATTTTCAAGGGTGTTAGCACTTCACTAGATCTAAATGCATATGTAATGAGTTAGAGCATCTAGTGGCACTTTGATAACCACATTTCATGATAAGTTTCACCCCTCTTAATATTATGACTATCTATCCTAAATGTGATCACACTCACTAAGTGTCTTGATCACCAAACCAAAATGCTCCTATCAAGTTTTACCTTTGCCTTGAGCCTTTTGTTTTTCTCTTCCTTTTTTTCCAAGCCGAGCACTTGATCACCATGGTCACCACACCATCATCATGATCTTCACCATTGCTCTACCACTTGCAATAGTGCTATCTATCTCATGACCACTTTGATAAACTAGATTAGCACTAAGGGTTTCATCAATTCACCAAAACCAAACTAGAGCTTTCAATCTCCTCTTTTTGGTAATTGATAACAACCCTTTCACAAAGATATGAATTGAAATTTATTTGAATCTATGTTGCTTGCCCAAACATATTTACCATGTGTAAAAGGATATGGACAAGTTTTATGAACCTAAATTGGTAGCATTAGCTCCCCCTACATATATGTTAAGAGTTTGGATAGAAGCTTGCACACATGCATGGATTAGAGTTGTGGGAGAGTAATGTCTACCAAATGATGCTAAGGTATAAGAGATGGACCTTTGAAGTGTGATACCAATCGGAGTGCACCAAATATACCATCCTTAGCACCATTGCTAGTTAGATACTAGTTGCAAAAACAAGAACTAGATACCTCATGAGATCAACATTAGAAGCAAGGTTCTAGTACCACTTGTGAAAGCAAAGCAAGACATATCTAACTACGACCTATGCATGCTAGTTTTTTATTTCATCATACAAACCTACAACTAGCATACACCACACAAGTATGTATATCAAATTTTAAAACTTGTGCTATGCAAGCAAACATATGAAATGCACATTCAAATGCATCAAATAAGTTTATGAGCTTGCTCCCCCTACTTGTGTGTTCAAACTTTAATTGATCTCCTTACTTTGTTACATCTCTCCTCCTATATCAAAGTTCTCCCCCTTTGTCATCTTATTTCTATCTTTGTGCACTAATTTCTCCCCTTTTGTCATCAATGATCACAAAGGTTCAATTTTAGATAGATTAAGATTATCAACGTCAATCAATGGGGTGAGGATCATTTTCCCAATTTTGGTCTAATCTAGAACACTTGCCAAAGATATTTAACTTGGTTTAATCCAAGGACAAGCTTCTTCACACCTCATTTCGAGGGTTATGTTGTACCATGTTGAGTTAAACACTTATAGCTCATTTTCTAGATCAAACACTAGGTTCACAAGCCCACAAACATGTCATATGCTACTACTAGATCAAATCAAGCATATAAGCAATAGTGGTACCATACAAGCATCAAATTCGTTTGATTTTCATGAATGAGCCTATAACATGTGAGGAATGACTAGATGCACTAAATATGTCCTTAGCAAAGAATGTATGCATGCCAATCAACTTTTACCTTGGATTGCTTGAAGGAGAGGCATGTCATATAAGTGGGGGGTGCATCAACACATATTTGAGAAATCCAATATATTCAACTCATTCCTTAGTTTGTAAAGCCTTTTCTCATCAAGTGGCTTGGTGAATATATCGACAAGTTGATCTTTGGTGTCCACACTCTCAATGCAAATGTCCCATTTTTGTTTATGATCTCTTATGAAATGGTGGCAGACATCAATGTGATTTGTTCTTGTATGTTGAACCGGATTGTTGGTGAGCTTGATAGCACTCTCATTGTCACATAGCAATGGCACTTTCTTGAACTTGATTCTAAAGTCATTCAAGGTGGCCTTCATCCAAAGAATTTGTGCACAACAACTATTGGCGGATATGTATTCGGCTTTGGCGATCGATAATGCAACACTATTTTGCTTTTTTTATGACCATGAAACAAGTGATATTTGAAAGGTCCTAATATGGCTAGAGCAATTTGATTAGTATAACAAATAGCAAAATGCAAACTTGCTCTACCTCTACAAGGGTTGCAAGCCACCTATCCAACAATTCTAGTTACTATGATTACTAGGCACACAATTTACTAAGTCACTACTCACTAAGAGCTCACACACTTGCTACACTAAAGAGCTCTACTAGATGAACTTAAACTATAAAGCAAGCTCTCAATTCTAGCTACACTAAAGAGCTTGTTGTAACTAGTTTGTTGGAATGTAAATGAGTGAGTGTTGGTATTTTTAAATGCACACAAATAAATCTGCAAGCGCACAGATACCACTGTAGCTTTCACCCAGGAGTATTCCAAGGTATCGTATTTATCCATAGGGAAACAATGGTTAAAGAAGTTGATAGTTCACCATCATGTATCTACTAACTAGTATACCAACTGAACTAAAGTGGGGTAGGTGTTGATGATGATAAGAGTTATGAATAATAACACACATAGGAGAATTCCATGGTATATAAATGAACAGTCTAGCTAAATTGAGAGGACAATGTTTGAGTTCAAGGTTCCTAAATACTTCTCTATTACTTTAGTTCTATTCTAGTTTAGACTAGAGGGTATAACTAAAGCATGGTAGATATAGCGATCACACACAATAGCACTTTGGGAGATCGGAACACTAGCCACGGAAAGGGATGAGAAAGGGACTAGGAAGCTCTGACTATGGTCCTACAAACACCAACCCAAACATGGTGGACTACATCGACCATCAGGGCTGTCACCACCTGGGGCTACCACAACTATCTGTGGGGTTGGGTGCAATCTCAGGTAACTCATAGTCTAGACACCACGTCTACACTACTAATTACTACTCTAATCACATATAATAACTAGACCACTCGATGTGAGCGGAGATCCCATGCTAAGATATGATAACTATACTAAAGCATAAGTCTTGCAAAAGTAAGATATAAAGATATACCCGACCTCTAAAGATTTCTCCAGAACCCAAGCATGGCTCAACTCTCCCTAACTCTCAACTAGGGCTATTCTACTTCTACATCTTGAGAGCTGGCTCTAATCCTAATGAGGAGGATATGAATTAGGGTTTTAGGATAGCTCTAGTGAGGAGGGTAGGGGCTGCTATATATAGGCTGAGGTGGAGTAGGGGGCAAGGAATTGCCACGTCATTGATCCATGTCAACTCCCTCGATCACCGATGGATGAACCAACCTTGATCAATGACAGAGATGGACTCTCAAAGGCGGTGAAGAACCAACATTTGAAGCAGAGACTAGTGGGTGGGTCCCATGGGCCAGCTGGCCCCACATGTCAGCCCCTTGGGGCCTGCTTGATGGGTTGCCTTCTAGAGTGTTCTAAAGTCTTCCCACGGTGGTTTCATTATGGATAAACGTGATTTGCTTTGACAAATAGGTCCTCCTTGACGGTTTTTTGATTAAACCCTATTGAAAATATAGATTCACCAAAATTCATGGAATTTATTAGTTTAAACCCGTAAACCTATGTTTGGTGATGGAATTAAGTATATATGCAGGTTATGTTGATGGTTTATGATTGGCATTAATCATAAACCATCAACATAACCTACATATATACATAATTCCATCACCAAACTTAGGATAGAGGTCTAAACTAATGGATTCCACGAGCTTTGGTGAATATTTGTATGTAGGAGAATTTACCTAGAAAACAGCCTCAGAACCACTGTCATACACTCTAAACAAGCAAACCGACAACAACAAGTGATTCAACCCACAAAAACTATGAAAGACAACTCTAGAAAGTTCTAGAGGACACCATGCCAAAGCTTGGGCCAAATGGCCATAATAGTGGGCTATCGGCCCACTAGGGAGGCCGCCTGGCCCACTCTGGAGGTCGTTCGCCCTTCGCCACCTCGTATCTGTTCCTAACATCTGCACCATTAATTTTAAGGCAATTTTAAGTCGGTTCATCCAACGGTAATCGAGGGAGTTGACGCGGATTGATGATGTGGCAATTCCTTGCCCCCTACTCCACTTTGGCCAATATAAGGACTCCTAGACCCCCTCCAAGGGACACACATCTACACACCCTATGCTCCAGAGCTTCATTATTTCATACCCTAATTGTAGTAGTGTCCCTCTAGATGATTCTCATCTAGTTGAATTATAGAAAATAGGGAGAGAGGAGAGGAGAGAGATCTGAGGAGAAGTCGGATCTGTCGAATTCTTCTCAACTTTGTACCTCTACGGATTTGATTCATCTCTGAGTTACATCCAGGTTCTTCTATTGGTATTTTTAAGTTCTCTAATTAATTAAATTCAATCTTTACTATATTTTATTTATAGGAACTCCGCATGCATTGAGTGCTCAATTATAAATTGTGATTAGAGTAGTAAACCCTAGTGTAGATGTGGTATCTAGGCTATAGTTTACCTGAATTTGTGCCCAATCCTATGGTTAGTTATGGTAGCCCTAGAGGTGACAGCTCTGTCAGGCCGTTGTAATCCACCACGTTAGAATTGGTGTTTCGTAGAGCTTAGGTAGCCTTCTCTCGACCACCCTTTTCTCACCTACTTCAAGAGTCAGAAAGGTACTGTTGCTCCAAAGTAAGTAAAGTATAGTAAGCCTGATCCATAGTCACCTAGTACAAGCCATAGAAAATCCCTCTCTACCCAAAAAAACACTTTTCAATTTTTACCCTGAGACGACCTTGATTCTTACTAGAACACTTCACGTTCCTCATGAAAATCGATACTCTAGAATACTCCTGGGTGAAAGCTACATTGGTATCCATGCGCTTGTGGATTTTTTTGTGTGCGTTAACAAATACCAACAAGCTTTCTGGCATTGTTGTCGGAGAACGGTAGCTGTGCTAGTTTAGAATCAAGTCGTCCATATATCCCTTTACCTCTTTCAACCACCCCTACCACATGGATTCAACTCCTATCATTTAACTTTTGGCTCCGAATGGTGAATTATTGGAGCCTCCACCATCATCGCACCCCATTCTTATAGATGGCTATGAGCTTTGTCCTACTTTCATAGCCATGATTCGGGAGTAATCCTTCTTTAGCATAGAAGACAAAAATCCTTACACTCACCTTCATGAATTTGAGCAACTGTGTTCTTGCCTAACTATTGTTGGCATCACACAAGATACCATTAAATGGAAATTGTTTCCTTTCTCCCTTTTGGGTAGAGCAAAACAATGGTATGCTCATACCGTAGGAGTAAAAGGAAATTGGGATGAACTTCGAGACAAATTTTGTCTTACTTTCTTCCCTTTGTCTCGAATTACCGCTCTGCAAATAGAAGTTCTTGCCTTTCACTAGAAGGAGAAGGAGACATTAGGAGCAGCTTGGGCTAGGTTCATGAGCCTTATTAACTTTGGTTCATGAGTTTCCTGGAGAAGAAGTCAAGCCAAGCCCCGACCAACAAAAGGAGGGACATGCAACTAAATCCAAAATTCCTTCAAATCCTCCTCATGATTTGGTTGCCAAAGAACCTCCCACTATGGGAATGCAAAACACTTTAGAGGATGATGAACCTCATCCTTCTATGTTCCCCTTTGAAATCAAGGAAGAACTTTTTGAAGATTTTGGGAATGCCTCAAATTTACCAGTTCAAGTGAAGCCTCTGGTGCACTCTACACCATTTGAGGATGAAGAGGGACCGCACAATGATACCTTCTTAATGGAACACACCAAAGGACTCTCAGCCATCATGAGCCATGAGTGGTTGGCATAAATGGAGTTATCCACTAAGATAGCCCAAATCATTGCCCCCTCAGATGTTCTAACTTGCATCCTAAAGAAAACAATCATAGAGGCTCACTATAGTCCTACCATTGGGATGAATGTCATTTCAAAGGCTTTGGCTGAAAAACTTTGCCCTAATGATTCCTTGATCCCATCTCATAAGCTTTTTTAGAATTCCTTCTGGAGTTACTCTTGAAAGCTATGGGGTCATAAGGTCTATTCCTTTACGCATAAGAGGCTCTGAGTACCATCTAGATTTTCATATCTATGACATCTTAGACACGTCCGGTATACTTTTAGGGACACTCTTTCGAGAGAGACCAAAACAAGGTCTCTTGAATTTAAAGCTAGGAAATTCTCCTATCATTGTTTCACTTGCATGCTCAAATAACATGATAGTAGAACCTAAGCCCGAACAAGACCCTATTGAGGATGTCTTAATGGCATCTCTAGAAGACATGGCACAACCAGCTTTCAATGATGAACATTTCATTCAAGAAGAGGAAGAGCTGGCAGAGCTTATCGAGCTAGACCAAGTGGAGGTGCCATCACAACCTTCAATTGAGCTAAAACCCCTTCTTTCTGGCTTGAGATATGTCTTTCTCAATAACAATCGAGAAACTCCTATCATCATAAGCGATAATCTTTTCCAAGAAGAAACCCGTAAACTTGTTGCTATTCTAGAAAGACATAAATCGGTCAAAGGCTACTCACTCCAAGATCTCATAGGGATTAGTCCCGCTCTTTGCACTCATTGTATCCCTATCGATCCTGATTCTTCGCCATCGAGGGAACCACAATGGAGGCTTAACAACACTATGTGAGATGTTGTTAAGAAAGAGGTCCTTAAGCTTTTGCATGCTGGGATTATTTATCTCGTGCCTCATAATGAGTGGGTTAGCCTTGTCTAGGTTGTGCTAAAGAAAGGAGGGATGACGGTTGTTAGGAATGAGAAGAATGAACTCATTCCTCAAAGAACTATCACTAGGTGGCGGATGTGCATTGACTACCAGAAGCTAAACAAGGCCACTAAGAAGGACCACTTCCCATTGCCATTCATCGATGAAATGTTAGAACGCCTCATGAACCATTCATTCTTTTGTTTCCTTGACAATTATTCTGGATATCACCAAATCCTGATCCAACGGTGCATGATGTCCATTTTCTCTGATATGATTGAGAAAATCATGGAGGTGTTCATGGATGACTTTACTGTCTATGGCAAAACCTTCAATGATTGTCTTGAGAATTTATATAAAGTCTTACAATGGTGTGAAGAAGAGCACTTAGTCCTGAACTAGGAGAAATGCCATTTTATGGTCCATGAAGGATAGTGCTAGGACACAAGGTGTCTGCTCATGGGATAGAAGTAGATAGAGCAAAGATTGAAGTCATTGAACAACTTCCACCTCCCACAAATGTGAAAGGCATTCGTAGCTTTTTAGGCCATGCAGGGTTCTATAGGCATTTCATCAAAAACTTTTCTCAAATCGTTAGACCCCTAACTAGCCTCCTAGCCAAAGATGCACCTTTCATTTTTAACAATGAGTGCCATGAAGCCTTTCAAATCCTTAAGAATGCGCTCATTTCAGCTCTAATCATCCAACCACCTGATTGGAAGCTACATTTTGAGATCATGTGTGATGCTAGCGACTTTGCTATAGGAGCCATTCTAGGCCAAACCAAGGATAAAAAGCACTATGCTATATCCTATGCTAGCAAAACCATGTCCGGGCCACAACTCAATTATGCTACCACTAAAAAAGAGTTGTTGGCTGTTGTCTTTTGCAATAGACAAGTTTAGATCTTACTTAATGGGGGCAAAAGTAATTATCTATACTGACCATGCTGATGCTAAGCCTCGGTTGATCCGATGGATTCTCTTGCTCTAAGAATTTGACATAGAAATAAGAGATAAAAAAGGAGTAAAGAACTCGGTAGCTGATCATTTGTCTAGGCTTCAATATAAGGAAACACATGAGTCACCTATTAATGACTATCTAAGGGACAACATGCTCCTTAGGGTAACATACTCTGACCCATGGTACACGAATATTGTGAATTATATGGTTGCAGGTTATGTACCACCAGGGTAGGACAAGAGGAAACTCAAGTATCAAAGTCGTTGCCACTTGTGGGATGATCCATATCTCTATCGGGTCTATGCTGTTGGATTGCTATGGAGATGTGTCCCCATGGTTGAAGCCAAGAAAATCATAAAGGGATGTCATGCATCACCCTATGGAGGACATTATGGAGCATTTCGTACAAATGCTAAGATCTGGCAAAGTGGATTTTTCTGGCCAACAATGTATCAAGATACAAAGGAATTTATTAGAAGATGTGCCAAATGCCAGAAACATGGAAACATCAATGCTCGGAATGCAATGCCACTCATGAACAACCTCCAAGTGGAGTTGTTTGATGTCTGGGGGATTGACTACATGGGACCATTCCCAAAGTCTAGAGACGCCGAATACATCTTGGTGGTAGTGGACTATGTGTCCAAATGGGTAGAAGCATTACCATGTCGAAACGCTGACTCCAAGCATGCCAAGAAGATGTTCCATGAACTGATATTCCCATGATTTGGAACACCTCGATTGGTCATTAGTGATAGAGGGCCACATTTCATCGACAAGACTTTCTGACTGTTCTTGGCAGAATAAGGAGTCAAGCACAACATTGCAACTCCATACCATCCCCAAACAAGCAGTCAAGCTAAAACATCAAATAAGCAAATTAAGAACATTCTATAAAAGACTGTGGATGAGATGGGGAAGAAGTGGAAGTACAAGCTTCATGATGCACTATGGGAATATCAAACAACACATAAAACACCCATAGGTATGTCACCTTATCAGCTTGTATATGGAAAAACATGCCATTTGCCTATTGAATTGGAATTCAGGGCCCATTGGGCAATCAAGAAATGGAACATGGATCTCCATCGAGCTGGCAAGAATCGTCAAATGCAAATATCTGAGCTAGAAGAATGGAGAGAGAAGGCTTATCACAGCTCCAAGATTTACAAAGAGAGAACTAAAAGATGGCATGATAAGAGAATCAAGCACAAGGAGTTCAAGCCTAGAGATAAGGTTCTACTATTCAACTCAAGAATAAAGCTCTTCGGTCATGGAAAACTTCAAAGCAAATGGGAAGGACCATTCAAAGTGATTGAAGCCTCATCACATGGAGTTGTCATGCTCCAAGATGATATAGGTAACACATTCAAGGTAAGTGGTCAGTGTTTGAAAGTTTTTCTTGAACCACAAAACTTAGAAGAAATTGACGTGATAAAATTTTTGCAATTTAAAGTTCCAATCTAGAAATTTCAGTCTTGTTCTTATTTCCTTCTAGATCTTAGGCTAATTCAATAGCTCAATAAAATTGTGGCTCTCTAGTATCTCTCACCAGAAGAGTCCCTTATGTGTTTCACCATTTTCTATCTATGAATAAAAGCCAGGTATAGTTTTGGAGAAGTGTGAGGGTCATGCCAACTCCCATTGACAAAAAAAAACATTGAAGCACATCATGAGCTACCACGTCAACAACTAGCTTGGGGGAGAGGCACCCTTATTGTATCTAGCTAAGTAATTCTTTCCCTCTATTTTTTTACTTTCAGAAAAAATAATAAATAACTAAATATATATATATATAGTTATCCCTACAGTAATTGGAAACAAAATAAAAAGTCAAGTCTAGTTTGCTTTAATTTGTTCTTAAGAGCTGAATAGAATAAAGAGGACTCAGAATAATCTTTTAAATTGAAATGATGAATAGTTGCTCTATTGTAATTTCTTTCAAGTACCTAGTTTTCAGCCTTGAATTCTTCTGAGTTTTGGATATGGCTGTTTTGATATAAGAATTTACTCTGAACTTAAAACTCGTGGGTAGCATATGCTTGATCTAAGTCTAGATAATTGACGAATATGATATAAGAAGGTCTGAGCTACTGTTTATCGTATTCCAAGTGACACTAAAGTTCTAGAGATTTATCTTTTGAAAAACAAAAAAATTCTATATGATGAGCTCCTTGTATGACAAAGCTTGAATTCCTACCAGAGCCATACATGATATTTAGATTAGGAAAACTTCCACTTATATGCTATTTATAATTGCATTGAGTTTAGTCAAGCTTTGTTGACCCTTATGAGAGGTTTGTCATGCTCCTAAAATCAAGATCATGTACACACCACCCACATATGCACTACTCCTACATTGTGGGGTAGGTGCAAAAACATGCTCTCCATTTTGATCCACCCAAAAATGTTCTACTCCTACACTAAGAGTGAATACAAAAACATGCTTGTTAGATTTTCCATTCACCAAATAAATGCTCCAAGTTCTTGTTGCTATCTGTCAAAGTTTTGTTGCAGAAAAGAGATATGAGGCTATGCAAAAGTTTTTTATAAAAAAGAGAAGAAGAAAAAAAGTTGAGAAAAAATGGACACAAAAGTGTTCGAGATATTAAAAACAATGGGTACTTAGATGTTCAACTTAAAAAAATAAAAGAAAGAGAGATAAATAAGATAGCCCCTGTTCTCTAGCAAATATTTCCAAATTTCATTAGGTTAGCCACCATACATCCACACACATGCACATCTCGATTTGATTGTATGACTCAACTCTCTTTGGATCCATTGTTTGACTTTACAATATATGTATTGTAAGTATGCTCTTTCATGCTTTCTCCACTCCTACGAGCTCCACATAAGCCTTAGTTGTAGGATGAGAAAGGCATAACATCACTTTTGCCTTGGTGAGGATCCACAAATATCACATATATTGAGAGACTTGAGAGTGCCATACAATGCAATCTCTGAGTTTTATTTTGAAAACATACAAAAACTCTAGAACAATGGTTGAACCAAGAACTTGAGATATAGTGCTTGATTTGATCGTTCTGTCCTTCAATTGCTCAAGACCTAAGTGAAGGCTAAGAAGCCCCATGGTTGATGGTAATATGGGTGAGTTTGAAAAGTTAGATCAGTTTATTCTAATACGGAGGATAATTCTTATTTTAACACATGTATACTTTTGAGGAGTGAAAACATTGTAGCAACTCCTGATCCATGGTTCAAGTTTAACTTTGCTCAGGGACTGACAAAGGGTAAGCTTGGGGGAACTTGTTGACGGTTATTAACGCCAATCATAAACCGTCAACATAACATTCATATATACATAATTCCATCACCAAATATAGGATAGAGGTCTAAACTAATGGATTCCATGAGCTTTGGCTGAGCGTCCCATGTAAGAGGCCGGGCGGCCTGCTCTCAGGCCCGTCTCGGTCTAACTTTTGCGAGCGTGGTTCTAGGTCCATTGCTTCCTGAATTTCGTGATCTTCGTGATTGGATCTCGTCTTTGTTGTTGCGGTGTGTCTCCCTCACACTTATTTTTCTATATACCTTTATGCACAACATGTGGATACAAACACATATCACATATTCGAAAGAAATGGCGAGCCTATAAGATTTCATTAATATAAGGCACTTTATTACACAAGGACACATTAAGCACACATTTTTCTGACCTAACACAAACTTTAATATCCTAACCATCTGAGCTAAGCAACAAACCTAAACACATGATAACACTTAACCTAACACTCATGCCTTATGAAAATGACTACCTAATTCTCACTTATTCATTTTAGCAACAAAATGATTAAGAGTGTTTAAATCGTGTTGTAGACTCTTGTCGTAGACATGTTCCTCGTCGATCCTTTGCTCTAAGGTATAGATAACATCGCTCAGATCTTCAATCTTCTTTTCTAAGAGGGCAATGGTCATCCTTGGATGCTTCTCAACCTTTGGAATAGGTGGTGATGTTGCCTTCCTCTTGGGAGGAACAACCTTGATGTTGAAGAGGCTTTCCTTCAAGACATAGTAGCAGCGGCAGCGAAGCGATCAGCGGGCGGCAAATGGCTTGGGCATAGTAGGATTGATTTGAGCAAATAGGGGTAACTTCTAGAGGAATGGTGGTTAGCACAAGTGCGTTGGGCTTCTTGTTAAGATCAGCTCCATAGGGGATGATTTGCTTGTCGGCCATGGGAACTAGAGCAGATGAGAGCTTTGTTGCTATTGGAGGAGAAGGCTTTGATGGGGATGGCAATGGAGGCAGGCAGGGGCTCACTTATATAGGGAGGTTCAACTTGCAGTAGGGGTCAAGATCTATCCATATGAGGTCTCATAACAAGGAAAAACAGAATGCGTCGAAAAACTACAGGATTACAAAGAGGAAGGATCTAGAAAACACGAGAGAGTTGATAGGACGCGAGAGGCACCGACAGTGGGCCGGGCGGCCTCTAGGTGGGGCCGGTCGGCCCCACATGTCAGGGTCTTAGGGTGATTTTTCTCATGGTGGTTTCTAACTCCTATATAATCCTAAAAAGTATATTTTCACATTCCAATTTGTTATGGAGGATGGCAGTGGTATAATTTATGGTAAAATTTGGAAATCTACCTCATCCAAATCCTCAAGTGGTTTTTTAGGTTCTAGAAAGATCTTATGATGGTGGCCATTTACATTGAATAACATACCTTCATCGTTTTGAAGTGTTACCGCTCCATGCGACAAAGTGCTTATCACCTTGAATGGTCATTCCCATTTGCTTTGAAGTTTTCCATGCCCGAATAATTTAACCTTGGAATTAAAAAGTAATACATTATGTCCGGGGGTGAACTCCTTCTTCTTGATCCTCTTGTCATGCCATCTTTTATTCTCTTCTTGTAAATCTTGGAATTATGATATGTTTTTTCACGCCATTCATCCAACTCAGAGAGTTGCATCTTCCTCTTGGTTCCTGCGGCTTCAAAGTCCATGTTCTATCATCTAATGGCCTAGTGAGCTTTGAATTCTAGCTCAACTAGTAGATGGCAGGTCTTCCCATAGACCAATTGATATGATGACATCCCCAATGGTGTTTTATAAGCCATTCAGTAAGCCCATAATGCATTAGGTAATCGATCTTTCCATGCAGTTCCCATCTCGTTAACCATCTTCTGTAGAATGTTCTTGATTTGTTTCTTTAATGTTTCTGCCTAGCCACTTGTTTAAGGGTGATACAGAGTAGCAACATTGTGACAGATCCCATGCCTTGTCAAGTAATTATGAAAATTCTTGTTAGTGAAGTGAGTTCCTCCACTAATCACCATCCTTGGAACTCCAAATCTTGGAAATATTATCTCTTCAAACATCCTCTTGGAGTGTTCTGCATCAGCGGTTTTGCATGACATGGCTTCAACCCACTTGGAGACATAATCAACTGCCACCAAGATGTATTCACAGTGTTTGACCTTGGAAAAGGTCCCATGTAATCAATTCCCCAGACATCGAAGAGCTCAATCTAGAGGTTGTTGGTGAGTGGCATGGCATCTCTTTAATTAATATTCCCATGCCTCTAACATGCTCCACACCTCCTAATAAAGTCCTTCATGTCTTCATACATGGTTGGCCAGAAGAATCCACTTTGCCAGATCTTCAAATGAGTGCGGAATGCTCCATAATGTCCTTCATATGGTGATGAGTGGCATCATTCTATGATCTTGATGCCTTCTTCTACCGGTACACACCTTCTGAGCAGGCCGTCAAAACAAACTCTGAAGAGGTATGGCTCATCCCATATATGGAGACGACTTTTGTAGATGAGCTTCTTTTTGTTTTCCCCTGGTGGTACATAACCTGCAACCATAAAATTAATAATATTTGCATACCAAGGGTCAAATTTTGTGACCTTGAAGAGCATGTTGTCCCACAGCGAATCATTGATGAGCAGTTCCTGCGAATTCTCAAACTGCATTCTAGACAAGTGATCGACAACAGAATTTTCTACTCCCTTTTTATCTTTTATTTCTAAATCAAATTCTTGGAGTAACAAAATCCATCATATCAATCTAGGTTTAGCATCCTTCATAGTGAGTAGGTATTTTAAAGCAGCATGATCAATATAAACAATCATCTTAGCTCCTACTAAGTAACATCTAAACTTATCAATAGCAAAAACAATAGCTAGGAGCTCTTTTTTAGTTGTTTCATAATTAAGTTGAGGTCCTGTTAGAGTTTTGCTATCATAAGCAATTGCATGATGCTTCTTATCTTTAGTTTGTCCCAAAACTGCCCCCACAGCATAATCACTAGCATCACACATAATTTCAAAAGGTAGTGACTAATTAGGGGGTTGAATGATTGGTTCAGAGATGAGTGCTTTCTTAAGAATGTTAAAAGATTTCAAACAAGCATCATCAAATTCAAAAGGAACATCCTTAGCCAAATGATTTGTTAGTGGTCTAGCAATATGTGAAAAAACTTTTATAAAGAGATGGTAAAAACTAGCATGACCAAGAAAACTGTGGATCCCTCTGATATTTATGGGAGGAAGTAACTGTTCAACTACTTCAATTTTAGCTCTATCTACCTCAATCCCTCGTTCGGACACCAAGTGTCCAAGTACTATACCTTCTCTAACCATGAAATGTCATTTTTTCCAATTAAGGACTAAGTGTTTTTCCTCACATCTTTGCAAAACCTTGTCTAAATTTTGAAGACAATCATCAAAAGTTTTTCCATAAATAGAAAAGTCATCCATGAAAACTTCCATGATTTCTTCAATCATATCAGAAAATATAGACATCATGCATCTTTAAAAACAAGCTAGAGCATAACATAATCCAAAAGACATTCTATGGTAAGCATAAGTTCCATATGGACATGTAAAATTGGTTTTGCTTTGGTCATCTGGATGGATCGGTATCTGGTGATAACCTGAATACCCATCAAGGAAACAGAAAAAAGAGTGGTTCGCTAGTCGCTCTAACATTTCATCAATGAAAGGCAATGAAAAGTGATCCTTCTTTGTTGCCTTGTTAAGTTTTCGGTAATCTATACACATCCGCCATCCAATCATAGTTCTTTGGGGAATTAATTCATTCTTTTTATTTTTAACAACAGTCATGCCTCCCTTTTTAGGCACAACTTGAACTGGGCTTACCCACTCACTATGCGACACATGATAGATAATCCCGGCGTGCAAGAGTTTTAAAACCTCTTTCTTAACAACCTCTCTCATCACATTATTAAGCCTACGCTGGGACTCCCTAGAAGGTATAGAGTTAGGATCTGTAGGGATACGATGGGTGCAAAGAGCAGGGCTAATTCCCTTAAGGTCTTGGAGCGAGTAGCCAAAAGCAGAATGATGCTTTTCTAAGACAGTTAGCAAGCGTAGGGATTCTTCCTGAGAGAGTTTATCACTTATGATCATAGGAGAATCCTGATCATTATTAAGAAAAGCATATCTAAGACCAGAAGGTAGGGGTTTAAGCTCAATAGTGGGCTTAGGTGGTTCTAGCAATTCATCTAGAGGTTTAGATTCCATTAGATTTTCATCTTCCTCCTCGATGAAGAACTAGGCATCATCTTTAAGGTTGGGTTCGATCAAATAATTAAGAGATGCAACCTTAACCTCTTCCATTAGGTCTTCCTCGAGAATTGGCCCACTCTTAGCATTTAGAGAATGAATAATGGGTATAGAAAGTTAAAAGTTTTTCCCAAGTCTTATATTCAACTTCCCTGTTTGTCCTTCTTGGATAAGTCTTTCAATTGGTTGTCCTATCAATAGGTCGAACTCCATAATATCAAAGATATAAAAGCTTAAATGTACTCTAGTTCCATTGACATGGATAGGGAGGACATACAAAATTCCTGAACTTGGGAGAATATGTCCTGAAAGACCTTTCAATAACTTTGTTGTGGGGTTAATGGCATGTGTTCCAACAAATCAAGAGCAAAAGATGCAGACATGATATTAATACCCATAATTGGATTGTAAAGAGCATCAAAAGGAGCTTTATTAATTTGGCAATGAATGGATATAGAAGGTGAATCTAAATGAATCACATCAGAGGAAAGTTCTAATTCTTCTAGCCATTCATTGCTTATAATAGACACTAGCTCATTCGTTGTCTTTTTAAGGAAAGCTTCCTCAAAAGGATCTAAAGATTCTTTATTCAATGATTTCCTAGACTTCTAGGGTCTTCTCATGGTATGGTAATTCGAGATATTTCCATATTCATCAAAAAGTTCATCCTCGAATTCAAGCATAAAATCCAAAATTGGAGTTTCCTCCTTTTCTGGTGGCTCAGGATTTCAGATAGCTAAAGTTGGTGATGGGTCTAGTAAGGATTCGGGTTCAGCTATCTGGGATTCTTCCTCTAATGGTTCCTCTTCTACTTCCTCAGGGATGTTCTCTAAGATTTTCGTAAGAATGCTTCTCTCCATATTTGTGGAGACATGAAAGAACAAGCTTCCTGAGGTTGTATTAAGAAGCATTGATGATCCCCTATCAAGACCCATGTAAAAATGTTGAAGGAGAATAGGGTCTTGGATGGCAAGGTTAGGGCTAGTATTATTAAGAGTATTAAAGCGTTCCCATGCCGTGTCTAGAGATTCTTTTTTCTTTTGTTTAAAAGATAGAACCTCTAAACGAAGTTTGACTACCCTAAAGATGAGAAAGAATTGTAAGCAAAAGCTAGAACATGGGGCTCCCCAATCTCCTTGTCTACTCCCTATAGTGAGATTGTACCAACATTTAGCTTTTCCCATCAAGAAGAAAGGAAAAAGCTTCCATTGTAAGGTTTTGTCTGACATGCCTGCAATGCGCAAGCATACATAGGTCTACTCAAACTCATTTAGGTGGGAATAGGGGTTTTCATCATCTTTGCTCGAAAAGGGTTGATCCAAAACCATATTAACTAAATACTGGCACAGCTCATAGCCAGGTGTTAGGATAGGCTTTGAAGACTCTTTTGGCTGTAGGCTTGCACTCATGGGTGCACCATATTGGTAAATGGGGGTGGATTCTAGATCCATGGTAAAAGAATAAAAGAAAATATAAAAGTATAATACAAGGATAAGCTAGGTTCGAAGTTAACTCAGCAACCGTTTCCCTAGCAATGGCGCCAGAAATGCTTGTTGGTATAAATTAATGCATATAGAATAATCCACAAGCGCACGGATATTATACTGATGTAGCACTTCACCGAGAGTACCTAGTTTTATATCAAACTCGAGGAAACATGTGTGAGAATAACCAAATATAAATTGTCCCAACTTCATAATCAAGGCTAGATAATAGGAGCGTGGAGGAGACTACTAAGGTCTTCTAGTTCTAACTTCAGTAAGCTTTGTGTTCTATTATTCAATTCTAGGGATAAGACTAGAGAAAACATAGACAGAGTATGTTTCCTATAGCAATATTGTCTTGCTAGGCCTACTAACGGGAGGTGGACTATAGAGGATTCAATGAGGCTATAAGAGTCACCCTAGTAAGCTACCATCGATCCAAAAAATAGGGTACATCTACGAGTAACTAAGTTTAAGCACCACGCTTACACTACGAATACTACTTTAACCCAGGAGCTAGAAGGATTAAAGTACTCAAAAGAGAGTTGGAAACTTAAAGAACACTATGAACAAGATCCTTACTTGAATTAGAAGTCGATTACTAGAGAAATCTTAGAAGCAAGCTCAAGAAGAACTTGATTCTACCAGGTACAAGCCGTAGAGAGAGCACCGATAGGTTGGGACTCCTCCAAAACTCTTCCCTCTCACTCTATCTCTCTATCTCTAATACAAGACTAGATTCTATCGAGGACTAATCTTCTCTTGATTGCTAGCCCTGATCCTAGCGGACAAATGAATTAGGGTTTCTGGCTTCTCAGCTCTCAGGATCAAATGAGGCTTATGCCTAGGAGAGAGAGGCAGAGGCTGGATTATATAGCCCTAAGGGTCCAACATGAGCCCTTGCATCAAATTGACTTAAGCAACGACCTAGATGCATCCTCAAAGGTGGTGGGAAATCGACATAGGAAGCTGGCTGACAGGTGGGCCCACCAAGGGCCAAGTGGCCCCACATGTCATCCTCTGGTCCTCTGCTTTGGTGACGTGGCTCCTAGATCCTTCTAGAGTCTTCCATGTAGGTACCGCGATAGAATTCCATGTTTTCCTTTGACAATTAGGTCCTCCTTAGCGGTTTTCTATTTAAATCCTGCTGGAAACACAGATTCACCAAGACTCATGGAATATGTCAGTTTAAACCCCTAAGTCTACTTTAGTGATTCATTTATACCCTTATGCATGTTTAATTGACGGATAAAATATGTATGATAACTATCGTTAACAATCTCTTATGAAATGATGGCAGACATTAATGTGATTTCTTCTTGCATGTTGAACCGGGTTGTTGGTAAGCTTCACAGCACTCTCATTGTCACATAGCAATGGCACTTGTTTGAATTTGATTCCAAAGTCACTTAAAGTAGCCTTCATTCAAAGTAATTAAGCATAACAACTACCGACCGAAATATACTCCGCTTCGGTGGTTGAAAGTGCTACACTAATTTGCTTCTTTGATGACCTAGACACAAGTGATCTTCCCAATAGTTAACATGTGCTCAATGTGCTCTTTCTCTCAACTTTGCATCCCACATAATTGGAGTTCGAATATCCAACCAACTTAAATCTTGATCCTTTAGGATACCACAATCTAACATTTTGAGTATGCTTCAAGTACCTCAATATTCACGTGATTACCTTCAAATGACTCTCTCTTAGCGAGGCTTAAAATCTGGCATACATGCATACACTACACATCACATCCGGCCTTGATGTGATCACATAGAGTATGCTTCCAATCATAGACTGATACATCTTTTGATACACCATATTGCCACTAGCATCACTATCCAAGCTTCCATTTATTCCCAATGGTGTACTAATAGCTTTAGCATCATCCATTCCAAACTTATTTAGCATGTCTTGATGTACTTGTCTTGACTCACAAATATGCCATTCTTTATTTGCTTGATTTGAAGACCAAGGAAGTAACTAAGTTCTCCAATCATAGACATCTCAAACTCACTTGCCATCATCTTTCCAAATTCTTCACAAAAATCTTGATTGGTTAATCTAAAGATGATATCATCAACATAGATTTGCAACACAAACAAGTCATTGTCTAGCTTCTTGATGAAGAGAGTGGTGTCAACTATTTCCATCTTAAATCCCTTAGAGAGTAAGAAATCCCTTAATCTCTCATACCATACTCTTGGTGCTTGTTTCAATCCATATAAAGCCTTTCTCAACTTGTAGACATGGTAGGTTTCTTTTCATCTTCAAAATCAGGAGGTTGCTCAATATACATAAGCTCATTGATGTACCCATTTAGAAATACACTTTTCACATCCATTTGGTATAACTTGATGTTGTGGGTATATGCATAGGCTAATAAGATCCTAATTGCTTTCAATCTTACAATTGGGGCATATATTTCTCCAAAGTCAAGACCTTTGTAACACCCTCAGTGTTACGCCATAAACAAATTACTAAAATATGTCATGAGCATCATGTTTATGTGATAATGCATGTGGTAGAATGTGTGGATGAATTTTTTTTGTAACTTAAGATGATCAATAAAATGTTAAATGAAAAGCTACTCCATAATTCATGTATATCAAGTAGGGTTGAAAACCAATTTTTATTGAACAAAAACACTATAGAACATATATGTAGCACTTAAATAAAGTTTGGAGTATGGACTTTGTAGATGACAATGAAATCCTTGCTATTGAAAAATAACTTCATTAGCTAATGCTTCTAATAGCCTAGAAATGCAACTTGGAATCAAGTTTAGCTCAAAGACTTAGAATATTTTCAAGTTTATAGACAACAAGACAATGCCATGTTTGGCAATTTCTTTTGTGAATTCGAGTTAAGGGATGGTGTTGTGTTTTAGCTTGGGTTGGTAGCCTCACATGCCATCTTGAGCATGGTGAAGATGATTTAGGTCCAGAAGCAACCATTAGTTGTTATAGGTGCTTTAAAATTCGTGCAAGACATGATTACGGGCTAGTTCATCGGGTGAGCGTGATCACTACGTCTTGGGGGCGCGATGTTGCCATGTCGGCTCGCTCTACATGTGCACGTGTGCTGCCTCATGTGGCCGACTGTGACTACCCTGTCCTAGGCACCACTGGATCTACCACGTGGAGCCGCTACTGCTGCTCACATGGCCGAGCGACGTGACCGCCTACCTCGCCGTGCTACCGCCCTACAGACCCGCCTCATGCCATGATGCAGCCACTATAGGTGCCATCGCCTCACCATCACATCCATGCCTCCCTCTGCACCCCTACCTTGCTATTGGCCCAATTTAGTGCTCGTCGCTACCACGCATACGTGGTGGAGCTCACTGTCGCCTTGCCATTTATGGCACTGCGGCCACGTAGGCCATGCTAGTCAATGGATGCACGTGCTTCTCTGATTGCGTCCATGCATGTGATGCCCTGATCACGTCGATCACATCCTACCAATGTGAGGTCATGCTGAGCCCACCTACCGGCCTCGTCTCCCTCTTTATCTCTGTTGACCGCCGTCGAGCCACACCACCAAATTACCTAGCGATTGATCACCTCCATTCAATTCATGGCATCCATAGCTTCACCATCACGTCCTCTTGCTACCTAACCCCACCCATCCAAGAAGAAGGCATTGCCAAGCTCTAATTTGGAGCTTTTCCCCACCGCTGTGCCATTAAGGCCGCGCTCGGCCATGGTCGAGGGCAGCCCTCCTACCGCCCATCCTGAACCAATTCACCTACACCACTAGCTTTGCCTTGACTCTCTCTTCACCCTGCATGCCTTAGTCAAACCACAACTGCCTCTCTATCATCGTTGGCGTGACCATGCCACTATGGTGCATCGCCGCATGGCTCGGCCACACATGGCTAGCCCTTCTCCGTCACCCTCTTCTCTACCCACCACCTCGGCTAGGTCCATGGTAGTCTCCTGATGCTCACTCGCTAGCCAGTTAGGTCCTTAGGTGCTTTGGTTCGCTGGGGCAGTCGTGCCACCATTGCAGATGGCCACACGTCACTGCAGCTAACTCTAGCGCGTCCCACCACCCCACGTTGTCGCTTGGCTTAGGTAGTGGGACCATAGTTGAATGTCAGCCTAACTAACAAGCTAGTGCGGGTCTCTGGTGGCCGGCGTGGCCACCCCATGCCACCGCTCGTCGCACCGCTAGGCACGGGTTAGCCGAGGGTGTATGCGGGGGAATTTCAAGGAAGTCGGGGGGTTAATTGAGAAGGTCTAAGAGAGGAGAAAATAGTGTTAGTACTTAGTTGTAAATTGGAAGGAGTTCGAGGTCTCTTTTGCAAAATTGCCAACACACGTGGGCTTTCCCTAGCGCAGACCGTCTTCACGTGGGCCAGTGTCTGCGTGGGCCATATCTTTGGGCGGCCATGTGAGCGCGCACGCACACTGGGCCGCATAGGCCGCACGTGAGGGACCGTGGGAGATTCACTTTTCTTTTTTTCTAAGGAATTAGAAATGGTATTCTAATTTAATTTCTGAGCTATTCTTTGGTAATTAATATAAAATCATGTAGGTGTCCAAAAAATGTGAAACAAATTTTGTTAGGTTCCTAAAATTGTGATCTATCTGTTGGGGTATTTAGTTCATACTTATATGTGTTGATATTAGGAGTTATTAAATCATCTGAGAATGATTAATAATATTAAGTTAATTATCGTAGGATTTTTTTGTGGTAAATTGGTGATAGCTTTTGTCCTGGAACTTTTATGGTACCTTCATTGTATTATTATGTGCTCACTATAATTTTTGTATCCTTAGAATAGACTAAGCATTAGGGTAGTTAAATGCTCTTTATTTCAATATACATTAAATCACTAGTAGAAATAAAGATATATCCTTAATTTGCCAAGCTAAGGGTTTGTTAGTTGAACCCAACACTTTGCTTGATGATGATGATAGTTAGCTTAGTATCTTAGTCATTAGAGCTAGCTTAGTAGCTTGGTGTGCGTATTCTTATTTTAAGAATTGTTGTTGCCTAAATGCTAAATGGTTGCATCATCATTGCATGCATATAGAGAACGAGTTGGTGGAGATAGTGACCACAGACGATCGCGAGTTCGAGGAGATCATAGAGGAATATGAGGAGGAGGTCCTCATGGGGGAGGAGGTCCTAGAGCCACCACCGACTAACTCGGCTGACACCGCGCCTACCCAAGGCAAGCCCTGGTGCATAACCCTTATTTTTGATAATCACTATATGTATATATGATATATGCATTTATGTTATAGGAGTTTTATGGAAACCACATGCATAGATATATCTGTCCTATGAGTCTTACTAGTGCAGGTTTGAGTAGCTGCTATGCTTAGGTTCTCGGTAGCGTGAGTAACCTGCTGTTACTCACAATAGGTGATTATTATAATTACTCTCATGATAAAAATTATGAAAGGAAAATGGAGACTAGGCAGGGATATGGTGTGGGTATTGGTGGGTGTAATGAGTTGTGTCCCATGACCATAGGGCTTAGCTTGGTTACACAATTTTCTCTATCCGAGTCGATTGAGGACCGTCTGTTGTTGTGGATGGTTGTCGATAGAATATCATCGGTAGTCCACCGAGGGGTATCCCACGATGGTAGATTTGTCGATGGGGATGCACGTAATTAGGAACCGGATGGTGACACAAGGCGTAGAGACAACGATTTAGACAGGTTCGGGCCGTCTGATCGACGTAATACCCTACGTCCTATGTCTTTGGTGTATTGTATTGATCTGGATGACTAAGTAGCTTGTATGTAGATATTGTCTAGGGGACCCCTGCCTCTCCTTATATACTCTAAAGGGATAGGGTTATAAGAAAAGTAGCCTATTTGGTGCTATACAATATCTTGCGGTGCACATTGAGCAGCGCCGTGCACGCCTTGATCTTGTGGGCTAGGCCACATCTGATGGTGTGGCCCATGTCTTGTCTTATGGATATCGGGGGTCATACCCCCACAGCTAGTCCCTGAGCCTGACAGTAGGTAATGTAGTCATGTGGTGCTAGGGTCAAAAAGTAGAAGACCAGTCGAGTAGGTAGCTAGTCCCCGAGCGTAGCCTTGAGATGAGAACAGCGCACATTCACCACAAGGTGAAGTGTGCCCACTTAGTCCTCGAGCCTGCTAGAAGATGAAGAATGAATCTTGTAGCAGGGTCGAAGAAAAAGAAGTCTGAAAGCTTACCAATGTCGTTTGACATGCACGTATCAAGACCCTAGACGTACTGCCCAAGATCAGCACCCTAATCCGAACAGCATGGAACAGCTTGATAGCACACCAACGAGACATAGCAAGATCCGAGCAGCAAGGGAGCATCAAGGAGTCCCTAGTGTTGCTGGCGATGTCCGAGCACCGTGGAGCGAGGAGTCCTCGGCATCACTAGCGATGTCCTAGCACCAATGAGCGAGGAGCAAGGAGTCCTCAGCATTGCTGGCGATGTTCGAGCACCAAGGAGCGAGAGTCCCCAGCATCACTGGTGATATCCGAGGAGCGAGGAGTCCCCGGAGTGACTGGCGATGTCTGAGCACCGAAGAGTGAGTGTCCCTGACATTGCTGGCGATGCCCGAGCACCGAAGAGCGAGAGTCCCCGACATCGCTGGTGATGTTCGAGCCCCAAGGAGCGAGAGTGCCTAGCATTGTTGGCGATATCCGAGCACCGAGGAGCGAGGAGTCCCCAGCGTCGATGGCGATGTCCGAGCACCGAGGAGCAAGAGTCCCTAGCATGGCTGGCGATGTCCAAATACCAAGGAGCGAGAGTACCCGGCATCGCTGGCGATGTCCGAACACCGAAGAGCGAGTGTCCTCGGTGTCGCTGGCGATGCCTGAGCATCAAAGAGCGAGAGTCCCCAATGTCGTTGGCAATGTCTGAGCCCCAAGGAGCAAGAGTCCTCGGTGTCACTGGTGATGTACGAGCACCAAGGAGCGAGGAGTCCCCAGCATCACTGGTGATGTCCAAGCACTAAGGAGTGAGAGTCCCTGGCATGGCTAGCGATGTCCGAGCACCGAGGAGCGAGAGTACCCAGCGTTGCTGGCAATGTCCAAGCACCAAAGAGCGAGCGATCCCCAGCATCACTGGCGATGTTTGAGCATCGAGGAGTCTTCGGCATCGCTGGCGATGTCCATAAGGTGAAGTATGCCAACTTAGTCCTCGAGCACGAAGAAACCGAGCACCGAGGAGTCCCTAGTGTAGCTGGTGATGTTCGAACACCGAAGAGCCCCTGACGTAGCGGTGAACAGTCCGATCAATTGGTCGGCGATGAAGTCCATGAACCTAGTGGTCTGACCAGTTGATCAATGGAGAAGTCTAAGCACCAGGTGGTCCGATCACCTGGACGATGATCCTACAATACAAATATGGAGAACAGGTAGTACATGATGTAAAAATATATGAACTTCGAAGAAAAAATAGTGTATGTAGCTTGGCGATTAGTTGGTGTGAAGATGTATTTATGTTTAATATGAACTGCCCGACCAGTTAGTGTGTAGCTGAGTCTCCAACCCTAGCTAGCCCATAGTCCATAATGTCGAGCACGGAGCCCGTGCACATGTAGGAGGAACAGACGTCGAAGGATGGGTGTTTCCAACTTGTTTGCTGGCTTGACAAGAGCTATAAAGTTTATCCTTCTCAAACATAATATCTTTCAAGCCTCTAACCAATTCATGCTTAACTAATCTATTCAATTGTTTCATTTCAACATGACCAAGCCTTCTATACCATAAACAACCCATACTAGACTTAGTGAATAAGCATGTTGATAATTGAGCTTCACTAGCATTAAAATCAACTAAGTATAGATTCTCATATCTATAGCCTTTGAAGATCAAGTTAGAGCCATCTACACTTATGATCTCTACATCATCTACCCCAAATATGCATTTGAATCCAAGATCACACAATTGAGCCACGCATAGCAAATTGAAGTTCAAGCTCTCAACTAGCAACACATTAGATATGCTCATGTCATTGGATTTTGCAATCTTAACAAGCCCTTTGACCTTGCCTTTACCATTGTCACCAAATGTGATACTATCATTGGTGTTAATTGAGCTGAATAGTCTTGTATCACTGGTCATGTGTTGAGTGCACCCACTATCAAGAACACAATGCCTTCCTCTAGTTTTGTAATTGACCTATAAAAGAAGATCAATTCTTTTTAGGTATCCAAACTTGCTTGGGTCCTTAAAGGTTAGTCACTAAGCTCTTTGGTACCCAAATGGCTTTCTTCTTTGAGCCCATCCATGGTGCACCAATGAACTTAGCCTTTACACCATTAATACCCTTGATAAGCACATAGAAAGAATCAAGCTTAATTGAGGATATATTGGCTTGTGCTTTTTTGTTCATACAATCATGCTCTTTATGACCAACTTGCTTGCAACTAGTGCAAAATCGACCATTGTTCTTCACAAAACTAGTCTTGTGAGGAGCAAAGTCCGTCTTGCCTTTCTTAGGGGTATAGCACAATCTCTCTTTATAGAGAGAAGCTCTTTGGCTACCCAAGCACATAAGCAAGCGGTCCTCACCACCATAGGCTTTGCCTAAGGTGCGAGTAAGCTCATTAACCTCCTTGAGGGTCTCATTCTCAACCATTAGTGAGGCATCACAAGTGAAACCATCACTACTGATAGACTTATAGAATGATTCATCAATTATATCACAAGTTAAGCCTACATCACATGTTACAACATGCGCTTTCATATTTTGCTCATCAAGTAGAGAGGAATGAGCTTTTTTTAAGCTTCTTATGAGCCTTACCAAGCTTCTCATGGGCTTTCGAGCCTCTCATGAGATGCATTGAGTTCATCAAAGGCTTGCTTAAGGGATTTTAGTTTCTTTCGCAAGTATTTGCATTCTCTTCTCTTAATGTCAAAATATTCCTTAGCATCATCTAACATGTCAAGTAGTTCATCCTTAGTTGGTTCATCATCATCACTTTCACTTTCATTTTCATTATCATGTTCCTCATCACATCCATCATCACAAGTTTATTCCTTAGTGGCCTTATCCATGAAGCATGATGCAGTGTCAAAAAGAGAAGGCTTCTCATTTATGGCAATCCTTGTAAGAGCCTTCTTCTTGGTGGTCGTGTCATCATCACTTGAGGAAGCATCACTATCCCAAGTGACCACATATGAACAACCCTTCTTCTTCTTTTTGAAGGTCATGTTGTCCTTCTTCTCCTTTTTCTCCTTCTTATCCTTCTTCTTGTTCTTATTGTCATCATCATCATTGTCGCTATTATATGGGTATTGAGCAACAAGATGATCCTTACTTCCATACTTGAAGCACCTCCTTGACTCTTTCTTGTTCTTGGATGAATACTTCTTTCTTCTAGCATGGTAGCCTTTCTTTACCATAAACTTGCCAAATCTCTTCACAAAGAGAACCATCTTTTTATCATCCATCTCATCAAAGCTCAAGTCTTTATCTTTACTTGATGATTCTTGCTTTGCCTTGCCCATGGATGATGTGGCCTTGAATGCCACACTCTTCTTCTTCTCATTCTTCTTCTCATCTTTTTTCTCCTTTTCTTCCTTCGCATCATCATCTCTATAAGTGTCATTGGTCATCACATCTCCTAACACTTGGTTTGGTGTTATGGTGTCCAAACCACTCCTCACTAGAATAATGACCAATGTGCCAAATCTTGGTGGTAAGCATCTCAAGAACTTATGGAAGAAGTCCTTATCCTTCACCTCTTCTCCAAGTGCTTTGAGATCATTGACAAGCACTTAAAGCTGATGGAACATCTCTGACACACTCTCATCCTCCTTTATCTTGAAGCTTGCAAACTTCTCCTTGAGAATATATGTCTTTGCACCCTTCATGGCTTGAGTGCCCTCAAATGACTCCTCCAACTTCTTCCATGCCTCATGAGTCCTCTTAATGTTCTTGATTTGCTCAAATGTTCTCTCATCCAATGCATCATGAATGTCACTAAGATCAATATCATTGTTTTAGAGTAGCACTTCTTCGGTGGCGGTGGTGGGAACCTCTTCATTGGCAATCTCAATCTTGGTCTCCACCACCTTTCAGACCTTTTTGTTGATTGACTTGATGTATGTTGTCATCTTAGCCTTCCAATAAGGACAATTTGAGCCATCAAATTGGGGTGGCTCCTTGGTGTTATTGATTTGAGCCATTTTGATACTGAAGGTTGTTAAGCCTCAAATCACGATGACCATGGCTCTGATACCACTTGAAAGGTCATAATGGCTAGAGGGAGGTGAATAGCCTATAAAATTTCTACAACAACACTAAACAAAGCGGTTAGATAAATATGAGGCAAAGAGAATGTTGTGCTAGCCTACTAAAAAAACAAGCCACCTACCATAATTCTAGTTGCTATAGTCTCTATACACATAAAGGCTATATCACTACACTAAGTTAGTGAGCTCTCAAAGGCTAACTAAAGAGCCTCACTAACCACTAGACACGACACAAGCTAGCTCTCAAAATTAATTACACTAAAGAGCATAGCAACACTAAGAATGTAAGTACATGAGATGGATAGTGAGTTATACTACCGTGTCAAGGAATGAACCAATCAATAGATGATCATAATCAATCACAACGAATACCAAGAAATCCTCAGAACAATGATGACATAAGATTTTTTACCGAGGTCCACTTGCTTGTCGGCAAGCTAATTCTTATTGTGGTGATTCACTCACTTGAAGGTTCACACGCTAATATGCATCACACACCTAACCCACAATCGGGTGCTGCACAACCAACACAAGATAAGGATCACATAAGCAACGAGTAATTCACTAGAGTACCTTTTTGGCTCTCCACTAGGGAAAGGTCAAGAACCCCTCACAATCACCATGAATAGAGCCAGAGACAATCACCAACCTCCACTCGATGATCCTTGCTGCACCAAGCCATCTAGGTGGTGATAACCACCAAGAGTAATAGAAAAATCCCATAGTAAAACATGAACACCAAGTGCCTCTAGATGCAATTACTCAAGCAATGCACTTGGATTTACTCCCAATCTTACAAAGATAATGAATCAATGATGAAGATGAGTAGGAGGGCTTTGGCTAAGCTCACAAGGTTGCCATGTCAATGCAAATGGCCAAGAGAGCTTAAGCTTGTCATGGGGCTTAAATAGAAGTCCCCACAAAATAGAGCCATTGCCCCCCTACACCTCACTGTCCTCAGGGTGACCGGACGCGTGGCACCCTAGCATTCGGTCATGGATCTATGTCCATGTGTCCTTGCTTTAAATGCTAATCGCCCGATCCCAATAGTCAAGAACTCCCGCATGATCACTTAAGTGGTGACCGGATGCCACAAAGGACGATCGGACGCACTGCCATAGCGTCAGGTCAATACACGCCCACGTGCCTCTAACAAATGACCGGATGCATCGGTCAACGCCAATGCCCACGCATCAGGGCACTTCCAGAGACGTTCTAGAGCACCTAAAACATGATCAAACACGTCCGCTTCTGCTCGACCGGACGCACCACTGTGTTAGGTCCTCACTATGCTTGCTCAGACGCCTACGTCACCAAGCATCACTCACGACTGGACTCACCACCAACGTGTCAGGTCATGTCATGCACCTACATTCGGTCATAAGACCAAACAAACCCGAGCGCGCCACCTTGTTTTATAATTGACCGAACTCACCACCCAACATCCGGTCAACACGAGTTCAGCGTCTAGTCACTATTTTTTAGTGACAACCATCTCCTCCACTTCATCAACTTCTCCACCCTTGCTCAAATGTGCCAACCACCAAGAGTATCACCTTGTGCACATGTGTTAGCATATTTTCACAAACATTTTCAAGGGTGTTAGCACTCCACTAGATCTAAATGCATATGCAATGAGTTAGAGCATCTAGTGGTACTTTGATAACCGCATTTCATGATGAGTTTCACCCCTCTTAATAGTATGGCTATCTATCCTAAATGTGATCACACTCGCTAAGTATCTCAATCACCAAACTAAAAAGCTCCTATCAGGTTTCACCTTTGCCTTGAGCTTTTTGTTTTTCTCTTTCTTCTTTTTCAAGCCAAGCACTTGATCACCATGGTCACCACACCATCATCATGATCTTCACCATTGCTCCACCACTTAGAATAGTGCTATCTATCTCATGATCACTTTGATAAACTAGATTAGCACTAAGGGTTTCATCAATTCACTAAAACCAAACTAAAGCTTTCAGCGCGGCGAGTGGAGGGGGTCCACCGGTAATGGGGAAGTAGAGGAAATGTCACAGAGGTGGTGCATCGACGATGGGAAAGCAATGGAGAGATCTAGTGATGGATCCATGCTCGACTAGGAGGGACCAATGACCCCAATAGAAATTTGGAGGCCTCCTCTAAGGCCCCTAGGAATGAGGGCTCGAGGAAGGATTTAAGAGCCTTCTCAAATTTTACGGCTCTAGTAAAAACCCTATTGGACCTTTTTTTGCCTCAAGCTCTTAAATTTGGTTTAAGGTTTTAAGTAGAGGTTTTGCTGGAGTTGTTCTTATGTTTTAGGTTTGGCGTTCTAGTAAAATACTTCTAAATCTGGTTTAAAAAAAACTTTTAAATCTAAAAATATGGGGAAATACAATGATATTCTCAACATAAAGAAATGCATTATAAAAGTACATCCCATGGATTTATAGTGAAACAAATTGGTGTTTGTATGCCATCCATAACATGGTCTGTTCACCACACTATACTTTTCGCTTCTTATTTACCTCACCAAATTGTTTAATTTGGACAATGCACAACTCGAATGGAATACAAAGCAATAATTGACATCATTCCTCATGTTCGTAAAAGGAATAATTGAATGTACATGCAACCCCTATAAGGAAAATGGACCCTAGGCCCATTTACTTTAGATTTTGGTGTTTGATGACTAACATAACCAAATTGGACTAATGAATTTACAAGTGTTTGTTTTGTAGTTCAATAGGGTGCAAGACGTGACTTGGACGAAGGCGACGTGATAATCCGATGATCAACACCATAAGCAAGACCATAGGAGCATAAGAAAAGACCCAAGATATCAAGCAAAGTCCAAGCATGAAGATAGGAACCAAGCCGTACGCAAGATCACGAAGGAATGAGCTCGTAGGGACGACCGGACGCTGGATCGGTGGCTCTACAGTCGGGCTAACGGGGCGATCGACTGGAGGCTCTATAGTTAGGGCGACTAGACGTTGGACCGGTGGCTCTATAGTCAGGTCGATGGGATGACCGACCAGAGGCTCTGTAGTCAGGACAACCGACCGAAGGCTCTATAGTCGAGGTGACTAGACGCTGGACCGGTGGCTCTGTAGTCGGGTCGATGGGATGACCGACCGAAGGCTCTATAGTCAGGACAACCGTCTGGAGGCTCTATAGTCGGGCCGACTGGACGCTGGACCGGTGGCTCTACAGTCGGGGTGACCGGACGTAAGGACCGGACGTTGGCGACAACTGACTAGACATAGGAACATAGTGTCTGATCGAGTGCAGTAAGGTTCTAGAGCGGCATATCTACGATCAGACACTAGCCAGCGTTCGATCAGTGTTTTGCTAGCTCAACGGTCGGGACGACTGGACGTGTCTGATCAAGACGATTCAGCATCCGGTCAGTAGCAGTTTCGTAGGAGTTCGACTCCAACGGCTACTTTCTCCGTGGGACTTATAAATAGACCCCCAACCGGCCATTTCAGTAGTGTGGAGCTAAGGAAACATACCAAGGGTATTGATATACCATTTTAGTGATCTCCACTTGCATAGAGCTTAGTGATTCATTAGGTGATTAGCATAGGTGCTTTGCGAAGTGCTTAGGTTGATTAGACCACCGTTCATGCGCTTGCTCTAGGTTTAGGCCTAGTGTTTAGTGAGGTTTGCATACCTCTTATCACTCAGTGCTTGCATGCACTATTGTTGTACATCGGAGGGGCTCAAAGTCTTGCGAGATCACACCAACTGCATTTGTGGTGTGGCTACCATCGTGTACCAGAGGGAACAAGGCCCGCGACGTTTAGGCCAGAAGCTTGATAGTGAAGACAGTGGGGAGCATCTAGGAGAGGCTTGCCAAAAGGCACATCAGAGACCCACTTGCGCATGGGGAAGGCCCAAGGCTATCCACAGAGTTACCCGACCAGGAGCTTGGCCTTTGCATGGGATTCCTTGTGAGGGGCTCCAATGAGGACTAGGGGGAAGCTTGCGCGCTTCTCGATATCTCAGTAAAAATACCAGAGTCATCAATGGGAGTTTGCATATCTCCACCTTGCTCTTTAGCTTCTGCATTTACATTGATTACATTACTTGTTTTGCGGTAGAGATAGCAACACACTAGCAAAACCGTAGTTGCACATTTAGATAGTTTATCTATTTCATAGGTTTTGCTAGGGTTAGAAAAAGAGGCCATAGCTTTAGAGTTGAAGTTTTTAAGTTGCCTAATTCACCCCCCTCTTAGGCGTCATGGTCCCTTCAATTGGTATTAGAGCCAGGTTGGCTCAATTTGGACCTTTGGCTTAACTGCCGTTGAGCCGACGCTATTTAGAGTGATTGAGATGGATACCGCTAGGCCTCCGCACTTTGACGGCACTAACTTCCTATACTATAAAGCTAGAATGGCTTGTCACCTTGAGGCGGTTGATTTGGGTGTATGTAGAGTCACTTGTGACGGGATGAAACCCATTAAGAATCCTGAAAACCCTACTAAGAGTGATGAAAAAGAAATGCATTTCAATGCTAGAGCTAAAAATTGCTTGTTTGAATCATTTAGCATGGATGTGTTTAACCAAGTGTTCACCTTAAATACGGTACATGAAATTTGGTTAAAACTCCAAGAGCTCCATGATGGCACAAGTAATGTCCATGAGCAAAAATATTGTCTAGCAAAGCAAAACTATGATTCCTTTACTATGAATGATGATGAGCTTGTTCATGATATGTATTCTTGTTTGAATCTAATTATCAATGAGCTTTATTCTATGGGATTATTAAAGCTAGATGATGTGGACATCATGAGGAAGATCATCTCCATGCTACCACAAAAGAAATATGCAAGCATCATCACCATCCTTCACAACATGGAGGACTTGAGCAACATGACCCCGGGCATAGCCATTGGCAAGTTAGTGGCATTTGAAATGTCACGTAAGATGGGTCAAGAAGAAGCCTCTTCATCAAGCAAAGGCAAGGCTCTCACTTGTAGCGAGAAAAAGAAGATGAAGGGCAAGAAAATTGCGACAAGCTCAAGCTCAAGCTCCTCAAGTGAAGATGATGAAGAAGATGATGATGATGATGAAGATTCAAGTGATGATGATCAATCTTCCTCCTCCGCCTCCGACCTTGATGAAGAATTAATGAAACTTATCAACAAGGTGGAGAAGATGATCCAAAGGCTAAATGTCAAGGGTGTGCCCATCCAAATTCAAGATTTCATTTTCACAAATCAAAGAAATGAGCAAAGAAAGAGAGGATGCTATGGATGCGGTGAGTTGGGGCACTTTGTGGAAGTTTGTCCAAACAAGCCCACACCCAAGACAAAGAAGAAGGCATGCAAGAACCAAGCCCTCACATCAATAAGATCATGGGATGATTCTTCAAGTGAAGAAGAACACCATCACAAGAGGTGAGGCCGCAAGCACTCATCATCAAGCTCTTCATGTGTGTGCCTTATGGCACAAGGTAACAAAAGCTCTTCCTCTAGTGAGAGTGATAGTGATGATGATATACCTTCTTATCATGAAATTGTGCAAGAAAATCTTAAATATGCTAAAGCTATCACTAGTCAACAAAAGAAGCTCAACGGTTTAAAAGAAAAGCTAGATAGTTCACAAAAAGTATACAAAACCTTGCTTGAATAATATGAGAACTTTACTAATCTCAATGTTAAACTATCTACTAAAATTGAGAAGCTTGAGGCTAGTGCAACAACAAATGCATGCACAATAAATGATGAGCAACTTGTAAAGAAAAATGAAAAATTAAAAGAAAAGTTAGCTAGCTCACAAGAAGCATATAATAGTTTGCTTGCTAAAATGGAAATCATGTGCAAACATTATGACGAGCTAACAAATAAAGTTGCTAATCTTGAAGCCGTTAGCACAACCCCCACCAAGGCATCTAAAAAGAAAAGTTCTATCTTTAACATGTCTAAAAAGGATGCCTCTACTTCTTGTAATGATTTATGTCTAGACTCACCTTTGTGCAATCAAGTTTGTGTTGAGAAAGTTGTTGTAGATACATGCACACAAGAGGTTACAAAGGAGAATGAGCAACTCAAGCAAGAAGTAGCTCGCCTCACCAAGGACTTGACTCAAGTGAAAAGCAAGTCAAAGCAAACGCAACTTCATCAAGATAACACCGTCAAGGGAGTGAAGAAGCTTGATGAAGGACAAACTGTGGTTTGTTACGTGTGCCACAAGGAAGGTCACAAGTCCTATGAGTGCAAGGTGAAGAATGGGGGAGGAGCAAAGAAGGAGGAAAAGCAAACAAGCAAGCTCTCCAACACCTACACCAACAAGGTGGACAAGAAGGCCTCCACACCTTATCTCTTGAAAAAGAAGAAAAATAACAAGGTGGTGGGCATCAAGGTGAAAAAGCAAGTCAACAATGGGGTCAAACGCTTTTGGGTGCCAAAGGAAATCATTTCCAACATGAAGAGCACCAAGAAGGTTTGGATCCCGAAAGGGAAGTGAGAAGTCCGTCGGACTTTGGGAAATTTGGAGACTTGGCAAAGTTTGAATGCATTTCATGGGGTGCATCATGATGGACAAAGTCATTGCCAAGTGGGTTAGTGAATACTATGGACCCAAATTCCCCTTCCCATGTTAGGTAACTAGATTCAATTTACTTCAATTGGTATTAGATTTAAATTTTACTACAATTGGTATCTTAAAGCAACTAGTTACCTTTCATGCTTAGGATTGCATTTGCATTCTTATATCTTTTGTCATGCATATACTAGGTATATCTTATGGTAGGCTTGCTCGGTTTCATTCTTAACCGTTGGAGCAAACCTATATGGTTTAAAATTGTTTAGGAGCATGACACATAGCTCGTCTTTCAATTGTTCATCTAATATGTGCCAAAGTCTAAATTGTAGATAATTTCTCCCGAATATCTTTTTTGAAAATGATTCTCACATTCATGAGATGCCATCTTTCAAGTGGTATTTTGATTCTAAAATCAATGTGCATAATTCCTATAAAGTATTCTACTTTTGTGTGCACAAATTTAGGGGGAGGATTACTCTACAAGTTGGATGCCTTGAGACTAACACTTTTTCAAGCTTATCATGTGTGTAGTAGTCTCATTGCAAGGAAAATGGAGTCCCTGGAGCTAAGCATCATACTTCAAATATCCACCATCTATTGCAAGTGGTAGAAATCAAAATGGTTTCTACATGTGGTATTTCTATATCAATATCATCATGTTGATTTCATTTTGATATTTATATGCTTTCTCCATGCATTATATAGATTAAATTCCCTTGAACTATACCTTACCAATTATGCATATACTTTACCTTCAATTGGTATTTTATCTTCAATTGGTATCTTACCTTCTATCATTTGTACGCATAAATTTAGGGGGAGCTTAATTTATATAATGCAAGAGTCAAATTTTGTGATCTATTCCACTTTACACACAAAGGATCATAAAGTTTGACCCTCTCTTGTGCTACTAATGTCTTCCTTTTTGGTGTTTGGTTCCAAAGGGGGAGAATTTAGAGGACCAAAGGCAAGCATTAATACAAAGTGTAATGGTCCAAGAAAGGGAGGATAATGGATTATGGATTGCCTATGTGATGGGAAAACTTGTAGGATACAAGACTTTAATTCATAATGCCACATGGGGACATTTGTAAGGGCAAGATGGTTTTCAATTGGTATCTAAGTAGGATATTCTAGCATCATATAATCTTGTCCCTTGCATTGCATCCTAGCAAGTAGATAGTTTTTAATTTCAAAAATTTTATTATTTGCTTGCTTTGGTCATGTTGTCATCAATCACCAAAAAGGGAGAGATTGTAAGGAAAATGGACTCTAGGCCTATTTACTTTGGATTTTGGTTTTTGATGACTAACACAACCAAATTGGACTAATGAATTTGCAAGTGTTTGTTTTGTAGTTCAATAGGGTGCAAGACGTGACTTGGATGAAGGCGACGTGATGATCCAATGATCAACACCATAAGCAAGACCGTAGGAGCATAAGAAAAGACCCAAGATATCAAGCAAAGTCCAAGCATGAAGATAGGAACTAAGCCGTACGCAAGATCATGAAGGAATGAGCTCGCAGGGACGACCAGACGCTGGACCAGTGGCTTTGCAGTCAGGTCGATAGGGTGACCGACCGAAGGCTCTACAGTCGGGGCGACTGGACGCTAGACCAATGGCTCTGTAGTCAGGCCAACAGGATGACCGACCGAAGGCTCTGCAGTCGGGACAACCCACCGGAGGCTCTACAGTTGGGGCGACTAGACGCTGGACCGGTGGCTCTGTAGTCAGGCTGATGGGATGACCGACCGAAGGCTCTGCAATCGAGACGCCCGATCGAAGGCTTTGCAGTTTGGCCGACTGGACGCTGGACCGGTGGCTCTACAGTCAGGGCGATCGGACGCAAGGACCGGACACTAGCGGCAACCGACCGGACGTAGGAACACAGCATCCGATCGAGTGCAGTAAGGTTCTAGAACGGCATATCTATGACCGGACGTATCCGATGGCAGGCGACCGGACGCTAGACAGCGTCCGATCAGTGTTTTGCTGGCTCAACGGTCGGGACGACCGGACGCGTCCGATTAGGACAATTCAGTGTCCGGTCAGTAGCAGTTTCGCGGGAGTTTGACTCCAATGGCTACTTTCTCCGTGAGGCTTATAAATAGACCCCCCCCAACCAGCCATTTCAGCAGTGTGGAGCTGAAGAAACATACCAAGGGTGTTGATACACCATTTTAGTGATCTCCACTTGCATAGAGCTTAGTGATTCATTAGGTAATTAGCATAGGTGCTTTGCGAAGTGCTTAGGTTGATTAGACCACCGCTCATGCGCTTGCTCTAGGTTTAGGCCTAGTGTTTAGTGAGATTTGCATACCTCTTATCACTCGGTGCTTGCGCGCACCATTGTTGTACATCGAAGGGGCTTGAAGTCTTGCGAGATCACACCAACTGCGTTTGTGGTATGGCCGCCACCGTGTACTAGAGGGAACAAGGCCTGCAGTGTTTAGGCCAGAAGCTTGATAGTGAAGATGGCGGGGTGCATCCTAGAGAGGCTTGCCGGAAGGCACATCGGAGACCCACTTACGTGTGGGGAAGGCCCAAGGCTATCCACAGAGTTACCCAACCGGGAGCTTGGCCCTTTGCGTGGGATTCCTTGCGAGGGGCTCCAACGAGGACTAGGGGGAAGCTTGCACGCTTCTCGATACCTTGGTAAAAATACTGGAGTCATCGACGGGAGTTTGCATATCTCTACCTTGCTCTTTATCTTCCACATTTACATTGATTACATTACTTGTTTTGCAGTAGAGATAGCAACACACTAGCAAAACCGTAGTTGCACATTTAGATAGTTTATCTATTTCATAGGTTTTGCTAGGGTTAAAAAAAAGGCCATAGCTTTAGAGTTGAAGTTTTTAAGTTGCCTAATTCACCCCTCCCTCTTAGGCGTCATGGTCCCTTCAACCCCTAATTTTATCACGCTACTAAGGGTGTCCGTAACAAAATGATTTGAGCTAACAATTTGATTACTGACTATGCTCAAAAACTGACGTAAAGGACGCTAGCAATTTGTTTGTCACTAGCAAGAAAGATTTCAACCTAATGATATGGTGGACATGCGTTGCTTTTTGCTCTCGTAATCAATCACAAGAGAACATAGATACAAGTTTTTTTTAAATCTGGAGGGCCAAGGACCCTACAACATAAATGAAAGCGTTTGATATTAAAATTATAGGCCATTTCAGAATCGCTCCACGTCATTATCGAAATCGACAACATCTACTGTGGATGCCCTAAGTCATTTGGACTTGTTGTGCTAGTTTTGTGGAGGATTGCTCGAGTTTTTCCCTGTTTGATATTAAAATTATAGGCCATTTTAGAATCGCTCCACGTCATTATTGAAATCAACAACATCTACTATGGATGCCCTAAGTCATTTGGACTTGTTGTGCTAGTTTTGTGGAGGATTGCTCGAGTTTTTCCCTGTTTGATATTAAAACTATAGGCCATTTCAGAATCGCTCCACATCATTATTGAAATCGACAACATCTACTGTGGATGCCCTAAGTCATTTGGACTTGTTGTGCTAGTTTTGTAGATGATTGCTTGAGTTTTCCCTACCAAAGAGATGGATTGTAACCTCTAGCGAACCAAAGAGATGGATTGTCCATAAGTTCAACTACCCTATTCGCTTAAACTTATCAGCCCTGCTTATCAGCCATGGTACAATGTTTTTCTCTCATAATAAAATAGCATCAGTCGGCTTATCAACCATAGAAACCATCAGCTGGTTTATATATTACTTATATAAACGGTGAACTATCATAATACATTGGGTGATGTGGACAACTAAATATATATTAGTGAATGATATTATTTAATGATGTGAATATCTTGAATGAAGATATAATTATATGTGCTAAGTACTAATTAAAATATAAGATATCACTACTAGAAATATCAACTTCTATGACGAATAGTTTTTGTCATTGAATGAGCCAAATTCATCATAATTTCAGTTTTATGACGAATTTATGATGAAAAACGGTTCGTCATAAAAGTTGCGTCATTCTTGCAATTCTATGACGATTCTAGAAATTTGTCATAGAATTGGATAGATCTATGACGAAAACTAATCATCATAGAACTGCTTTGGCATGCGTGACAGGGGGCAGCCATGCTAGCAAGTGCTTCCGTTAGAGATGCTTTTTCACGTGTACATGCTATAGCCGGTTGCATTGGAGATGGTTCGGGTACATGTCACCTTCTTATTGCACAACATGTCCATCTCTGGTTCTTGCACATTCTAGGTTCTTACTGGACCACGTGTCGGGACCCTATTGCTCCACATGTTAGTTTTCTATTGCACGCGTATCGTGTTGCGGTTGGGTCACGTGTCACTTCTTCATTGGACCTACTATCGTATTTTAATTGGTCCATGTGGCATGACTATAATACCTCGCGTGTCTTTCTTTTACTCGACCACGTGTCTCGATTCTGTACGTTCATGTGTCAGTATTTTATTGGGCCACGTGTCGCGCCCTGAGCTACCCACGTGTCTTTTTCTGATTCGACCACACGACAGGATGGATTTGTACCACGTATTTTGTTTGTATTGGCCCAAGCGCTGTTCATTACAGATCGAATACTGTTCATCACGTATGTGTAATTAATTCAATGATGAAGCCCTGTTCGTCACCGTATTAAAGGAGATCGTCACAGATGGGTCGCGCGAGTGATCTGTGATGAAACACTGTGCTCTTTTTATGATGTTTTTGTGACGATGCCTGATTTCATCATAGATAGGGAGGGTTGGAGGATCATCACCACTGATCTATGATAAACCTAAAATATTCATCATAAAAAGCAATTTTCTATGACGATTTTGGATTCGTCATTAAGATTTTTGTCATAGAAGTGGATATTTCTAGTAGTGTATATAGATATAGATCATGCATGTGATAGACGAACTTCAAATACTCTTTTTTAAGGAAGATATGTATTTAAAAATATTAAAAACTGATATGATCTAAAAAATCATAGAAAAAATGTTTTAATCTACCAAGAATATTAAAAACACTTCAAATTTTGAAATTCAAAGAGTAAATCAGATTTTAGTAATTCTAAATGCATCTTTTTTGGAGAAAATATTAGATAATTATGTTAAAGATTATTCTATAATTTTTTGTTAAAGTCTAGTTGACTTTTGAATTATCACGATTCTCTCTCTCTCTCGTGAGGTGTCAAAACCATTTAGGGAGATGATTCGGACAGCAAAAGTTAGTGAAGTCTAAATATCCGGTTTACCAATTGAGTGAAGTAGTTGATGAGGAGATGAGATAGACTTTTATACTTGTGCACCTCAAAAAAAGTGCTATCACTGTCTTAAAATATATCAATTCATAAAATCACTTTAAATCAAACTATCTTAAGTTTGACTGATTTTATATAAAAGAGTTATAACATTAATAACATCAAATAAATATATTATAAAAATATATTTTATGTTATATCTATTAATACTAATTTAGTGTCATAAATTTTGACGTTTTTTTATAAAGATGCTAAATTTAAAATAGTTTGATTTGGGAGCAGACTCGACCCGACCCAGAAAATCTCCAGGTCAGGTCCAACCGTCCAGACTTGAATTTTCAGCCCGCCACGGTGGGCCGCGGGCCGGGGGGGCACGGTTTTCCTGGCCCGACCCTTTGATCAGGTCTAGCGAAATCCAAAAGCCCGTTCGACCCCAAACACCGACCCGACTCCTCTTCGTCTCCCAATCCGTCGCCGTTCGAGTAGTCGGCGCCGGCGGCCGGTGCGGCGGCGATGAATCCCCTCACGCAGGTGAAGCGGACGCAGGTTATCAACCAGAAAGAGGCGCTCCTGGGCATCGGCGAGGACGCGTCGTGGCACGCCAAGTTCAAGGACTCCGCCTACGTCTACGTTGGCGGCGTCCCCTTCGACCTCACCGAGGGCGACCTCCTCGCCATCTTCGCTCAGTGAGTCGCAGACCCTCGCCTTCTCCGCTTCACGCCTTCCTTTCCCTCCCCTCCCCTCCCTCCCTTCCTCCTTCCGTCCATTCCCCTTGTAATGGATACCGGCAGGGAGATCTGACGAGTCCCCTGTCTCCCCATTTGGCAGGTACGGTGAGGTCGTCGACGTGAACCTCGTGCGCGACAAGGGCACCGGAAAATCCAAGGGGTTCGCGTTCCTTGCGTACGAGGACCAGAGAAGCACGATTCTCGCTGTTGGTAGGCATCCTTTTGGCGCCTCTTTCCCTATTTATCTTTGGTCTCTTCTGTATTAATTTTCAGTTAATTATCTGCTCGAGTCCTAATATTTATTATTCTTGTTTGCCTAATTGAAGACAATTTGAATGGAGCTAAAGTTCTTGGGAGGATCATAAGGGTTGACCATGTGAGCAAGTACAAGAAGAAGGAGGAGGAAGATGAGGTGGAGCAGCAGAAGAAGAGGGAGGCCCGTGGAGTCTGCTACGCTTTCCAGAAAGGCGAGTGCAACCGGGGAGCTTCCTGCAGATATTCGCATGATGAGCAGGTCAGTGTGCTGTAAATGCATCGATAAAACTGTTGTGTGATTATCCATTGGGAATGCCAGTAAGCAAACCAATGCCGGTAATATCTTTGAGAAGAAATATTTCAGTTGTCAATCAGTTTGGTCGCTGAGGGGTGATGGGTATCCTGTCATCTCACAACCAATGTTTAATGAAGTTTACCAATGTTTCTCGTGATTGGTGGAAGCAACATAAGCTTCAATGCGCTAGGTCTTTGTATTGACATGGCTAGTACTCCAGTTGAATCACTGAATGGCCTAATCAGGGCGAAACCCATATTTACATTTGTGAGATTCCTTTGCACTGTTGTGGGATTCTGTGGCTTGTCACTTGTGCAAAATGCCCTGTGTTATTTGTTTTTAGACCAGGGCTGGGGTGGGGGTGGGGGGGGGGGGGGGGGGGGGGGGGGGGGGGGGGGTGTCACTATGGAAAACTTTTGAGATTTGTTTTGGTCCAATTGCTTTGTATCCATACAGGCCCTGAAAGGTCATTGCCTGTGCTTAATTTCAAAATTCATTTTTCTACTTTCTATGTATAGCGATTCTAATCATTTTTGCACAGCAACATATTTGTTTGTTATTGTTATTGGTTTGGTGACATATTCTGATGTTTGTGGACTATTATTTAGAGAAATGCAAACACCGGTTGGGGTTCTAAAGAGGATAGCGGTGCACGATGGGAGCATGACAAACACAGTGATGTACCAAAGAGCCAAGGCATGTGCTATGCTTTCCAGAAAGGCGAGTGCAACCGTGGAGCATCCTGCAAATTTTCGCATGATGAGCAGGTAGGTCAATGGATGCCCTTGGTTCTAGGATTATTCACTGGGAATGCACAGTTTGCAAACCAATACTTGACTTGCAGTAATTTGTGTTTTTATAAACATTATTTTCAGATGCATCACTAGCTAGAAAATGGGTATCATCTATCATGTCAATTTAACATAATGTTTCTTGCAAGCATACCCCCTGTTTCCTTGTTTCTAGATATGCTACAAACTTGTAATTGCAAGCTGCAAGTCTTTAGACAGATGCAAAGCAAGATTTTTTTTTCTTATAAATAAAAATAATGCACACTTGTGATAAAGTTTCTGTTAGTCATTCACATGTGCATATGCTTCTTTGAGTGTGGAAATTTTTAATCCTAATGAACATCAGGTGATCGCTTTGGTTCTACTTTTATTTGGTGGAAATATGTATCCTAGTATAATTGAGCTTGTAGCTTATCAGTAACCTTTTTCTGTGAGTATAGAGTAATCATGTTGCCATCCTATTCTGATGGTTGTGAGTTATGCTTTCAGAGAAATGTAAACACCCGTCAGAGTTCTAGGGATGGTGAACCATCGAGATCAGAGCGGCATGGAGAACGAGAATCTAGGAGTAGGCACGATGATAGAAGAGCAGAAGACCGGGACAGACATAGGCGTGACAAGTCACCTGAGAGATTAAGAGGTGAGAGGCAGAGGAACGATGACAAATCCGACAGAGGAAGGGAAGAAAAATCAGAAAGACACAAATATGATGTGGAACATGATGATCGCAAGCGGTCAAGGTACGGCAGAGAGTGATGCCATGAAAGAAGTGTTTACAAAGAGGACGAATGGTGCAGGAGGCCGTGGGGATAGATGTTTGTACTCTTACAATACAACCAGTGTTGTTAGATTTTTTATATTTTGAATGTAGACGCCTTCGCTATTCAGATAAGTTTCTTTATATGCCTCCATTTGATTATGTCTGGTGTTTTATTTTTTCCAGGTTGGTGCTATTTTTAGTTAACATTGCTGAAACCGTTCGACTAGATTGTATTAGTGCCAATTGCGTGGTTTCTGCCGAGGAAGTTGTTTACTGGTTAAACTTCAAGACTAGGGTGGTGGGCGCGCTCCGCAACGCCTGTTCTGGCTCCGCGCTGAATCCCCTGATGCGCAACGAAAATGATATCCAGAAGTTGACATCCTTGGTTTGTATGCTCAAGGCATGTGAGAAGGCTGACTAAAGTAGGCAGGTTCCACTTCCACCAGTCTAATAAACGGGTTTTAGGTGCTGCACTCTACAGATTCACTGTTACCTGCAGCAGCAGCCTCTGCAATCCAAAAGGAGCCGTATTGCCAGTAGAAAATTGGTGCTGCACTTGCACAGTGGTACTGCAAAGCATTATGTGAATGGACGAAATAAAAGTATCAAATAGGATAACACTATCAGGATGTTTTCAGTTCTCACAAAGGCTCTGAAGTTTATGTTGTGTAAGTTTTTATTTGCAAGCATGGTTGGTTCGCTAAAACTGAAAGACTATCGCTTCGTGAAAGCTGGTAACAGTGCCGTCTGGCATGATGATTTGAGAAGATCGGATCTGTTCTGCTGCACTACTTTAGAAGTATTTTTTAGCGCTTATAGCATTTCAGCGTAAGCCAAATTTCGGCGAAATGAACATGGCCAAATGGATTGTATGTTTCCTCTTGATCCTGCAAGGTAGCGCAGTGCAGTGGCTTGTCTTTGTTAGATAGAGGGCTAATCAGACCGGACCACGATTCAAGCCACCTCTCCATGCGCCGTCGCCGCGCTCTTCCCTCCACCTCCCCCATGCCGCGCCTGCCGCCTGCTCGATGGGACGCCGCGTCCGAGCCCGCCGCTCTCCGCGTCCCTCTTGAAGTTCCTCATCACGTCCCGCGCCGGCCGTGCGGGCGACGCTCGCTCGCTGAGTGCGACCGGTGTCGCACCCACCACGTTCACCTTCGCTCCTCCTATCGCCTTACACCACCGCCTTCTGCACCGCGCAACTGTACCCGCATATCCTCAAGACACGGGCTGCTCCTCGCGAGCCCTACTCGGGGACCTCGCTAGTGGGGCTCTTCAGGCGGAGCGGACGGTTCGTTCGACGAAGTGCTCAAGGTGTTCGGTGAAATGACGGTAAGAAGCGTCGTCACCTGGAACCTGGAACTGTCTCGTCTCTTCGTTCATGCGGTTTGGTCGCGGCCACGATGCTGTGTCCTGGTTCAGCGAGCTCCCGAGAAGCGGCGATTCCTTGTCAGATGGCTTGTTGTTGACGTTTTTTTTTTTCCCGTATCATTATATTAAAGAGAAGAGTTTAAAGAAAAAAAATACAACGCACTTCTATCGAGCGCCGAAGAAGGTCAACCTAACACAGCCGAAACTTGATCATCCTAGCAAAAGACCTCATGTTTCGATATTACATAAAATGAAACAACCAATATCGATGCAGCTTTGTGGCCTAAGTGGCCTTGCGTCTTCGTGACTGCCTGGACGGTGCTTTTCCAACGGCCGGGAAGAGCTCGTCCAGCACCTCGGCTTCGGACCCAGCCTGTCAAAAGGCCTCCAACTTCGAAGCGGATGGCGTAGATAGATCGCTGGTGTAGCCAGTGGCGTAGCCAGGATTCGTAGCTAGGGTGGTCCATTGTCTAAATTTTTTTAACAGCTATAAATTTAACATGTCGGTACATAGGTATATGAATGACAAAACGCAATTAATGAAAAAAGACATACAAAGTTCATAAAATAGATGAGTATAACTTTGTTAACATAGAATTCAAATACTACATACCTATAATAGTTGAAGAACAATATGTCACTACTTCTTGTCAGGCCTGCGCCTTCTAATAGCCATGAAAGTGTTGATGATTTCTTCTTCACTTAATTGTAAGAAGATATCCTGCTGAATAAAAGGCATTAGACAATAATCCAGCAGGCTATCACCCATATTATTTCTCAACTTATTCTTGATAAAGGTCATTGCAGAAAATATTCTTTCAACACTATATGTCTGGGCTAGTCAATGGTAATTACCTGGAGCATTTTTCAAAACAATCCCGTCCACCTCTTCATTATTTGCTGCAAGACACTTCAAAAGCTCAATAAAGTTCCCTATATTACTACAGTCTTCACTTTCATCATGCCCACGGAATTAGGGGCATTAGAGTTGAAATCACATTATCTTAAATTACTCTATCTTGATCAGGTCCACCTTTTTGTTCTTCAATTTGCTCTTCTAGAATAGCTGGAGCCACAAAAGGAGATGGAAAAGAGGCCTTCTTCTTTGCTTCATATTTTTGGAAAAAGAGAGGCAATGTCACCACTCCTCTTCATCTTTCAACAATTCTACAACAACATTATATAATGTTTCAATATATCAAACCATTAATCCAATACTATAAAAAATCATATATTGAAATAAAATAATTCAGTGTTGCACTTGCACAAAAAAATCAATTTTGCATACCCTATGGCTTGTCAGCTTGTGCACTTCTCCAATCTGACTGACTGTCCGTGCAAATCGCAGAACACCGATCATATATTGAAATTGAGGAAACTGAAAGGAAAAGAAGAAACGTGAGTATTATGTACTTGTGACTAAAGGAGAATTCAGAATAGGGATAGACAGGTAGGGCAGCAGCCAGCAGCAGGCTAATTAACGTTGGCAAAGCAGTTCAGAGTGCCTGCTCCAGCTTGGCTGCTGCTTTGCGTTTGTCGACGTGGAGATGACGATGTCGGTTGTGGGAGTCCGATGGGCGATGGCCGTGCTCGCCGCCGCCAGCAGTTGCGTCGCGGCCGTCGACCGACCCCACGACTGCACCGCACGCCACGCAAAATACGGAAACAATACGATGCGAGAGGAACAGACGGCGGAATCCGTAAGGTCACGAGCGACTAGGCGAGTACTCACTCTATCTATGGGCCTTGGTTGGGCCAAGCGCAGGGTGGTCCGCGGCCCACAGGGACCACCCTGTAGCTCCGCCCCTGGGTGTAGCCTATACGCTGTATGATCAACACCTCACCTCGCTTGGAAGCTGGCACTCGGGAGAGGCTCTGAGCCGCCAACCGTCTGCTCCACCACGGTAGTACCGGTTTAGCACGAGTGTTTGGGAGGCTCGCGAATCAACGGAGAGTCCCTCTTACGCGTGACATTGTTGATGAAGCTGTCGAGGCGTCGTTTGGCGGAGTCGTCATTGTCCACAGCCTGATGGGTAACCTCTGGTGGTGAACTGGAAGGGCCATCCACCGTGAGGTCGACCGCGTGTGTCTTCGGCGAGTCCACTGCCCACTGAATGGGGCGTGGGGGTGGTGTCCGCAGCACACAGGAGGCTGCCGCATCCTCCAGCTGGGGGCCGCCACAGCCGGTGCCTCATCCGAAAGCTGGAGGGTCGCCGAAGTTGATGGGAGGTGCTCAAGGGAAGGCCACGCGACGATCTGAATGCCGACGAGCGAGGCTACGAACTCCTCAACCATCGGGTCCTCCGAGATGTCGCGATCCTATGTGGCGCCCGGGTACAACGTGAGCGTCAACGGGTCGGGTTCAACCATGCCCGTCGCATTGGTCAGCCCACCGTGCCTTGCCTCAGTTCCAGCAGCGACCGAGGTGAAGTCCGATGCCGTTTTGGCGGCCCCTGTCGACCGCCCGTGACTATCGGTGGCGACACAGTGTCGTCCCCCTTCAGTCGGCGCCGACGTCTCCGACACCTCCGCCGTCTGCGCCCACCGCTGCCGCGCGTGGTCGCACCTAGCATAGCAGCTGCTGCACCCGGCACAGCCCCAGCTGCTTGCTTTTTGACGTATTGCCTGCATTTGGGTTTGGTAGAGCAAGTTCATGGTCTAGTCAAGAAAATTGGAATGGATTCCTTCTCAACAGGTGGAAATGCATTGTTGAATTCATACTGTAATTGTGGTGCTCCATATGTGGCAGAGAAGCTGTTCGATGAGTTGATGTTCAGAGATGTGATGAACATGTGTTTGTGACTTTATTTGTGTTGCACAAATAAACTCATGCTTGCTGTTCACTACCTACAATGGCATTGAAGGAAAGGGACAAAATTCACTTCATTTGCTTGGGAGGACCAAAATGGCCAATTTCCCGCCAATATAACACCCCACTAACGGCACAAGAACGGAAATGGCACTGAGGGAATCGCAAATTTCATTTGATGACACCGAAGGGAAATTGAAAATTTCAATGTCATTGAGAGAAGCACTATAATTTTCAGTGGCAATGAAGGTGTTTTTTCTAGATATGTGGGCTGGACCATGGCGCAGCTGTTGTAAGGGACCGTGCATGTGGTACATTTGTTTAAAGAGGAAGGCACAATTCCAGCTTTATCCTTTGGCTCCCACACCAAGTAAAGCAAAGAACCTGCGTGCCTTCGCTGTAGTAAAAGCACTAAAGCCAAAGTAAGAAGAAATGGCATCAGAAGCTCCTTGCAGATTTGCATCAAACTATACCATCGACAGTTAGCAAGTTCCTCATGCTACAAACGTATAGTGTCTTTCGCAATATTTCTGCTGCAGCCCCGGCATTGGATAGTGGATACGACGTAGCTGCTCCCAAGGTACCTACTAACATCCATCGTTTTGAAATTTTCATGTTAATTGTTTGTTCGGATAAATCTGCAGATATAGAATTTTCTTTTATCACATCTACATATTTGAAGACATATTAATACTAGTTTAGAAATTTTGCCACAAGTATATCTATACTTTATATATATATATATGTAACAGGAGAGAGTACATGTTTTCTTTATGCTCTTCTTATTGGTTTTGTCCATTTGCATGCAGACAAGAGACGCCAAGTGCAACAGATGGGTGCAGAGACTTCTAAGCCCGAGTTGAAGCCTGAGTTTAAGGTAAATCTCCATATCGGCTCTATAGTTTTTTTTCTTGGAGCAATTTGGGGGGAGCGCGCGGCAGTAGGGGATGGGGGGGGGGGGGGGGGGGGGGGGGGGGGGGGGGGATTATACCGAAATAGGTGTCATAAAGAGTTTGTACCAGACTGTACAAATAAATAAGCCGGTTTTTCCATTATTCAACATTAAAATTAGTAGCAGACTGTAGAAATAATACCTTACATTATTACCTATGATCAACGCAGGACTTTCATGCCAATACTGTTGAAGAGGCTGTGAAAAACCTAGCTTCTTATTTGGAGGACACAAGGGTGCTAAACCAGGCCATCTACTTTTATGGATGGGGAGGACTTGGTGCATCTGCTGTCCTTAACTCGATCGCTGAACACCCTCCACCGTCTGTGAGAAACAAATTTCAGAATATTATACACATTGATTGCTCAAGGTGGAGAAACCGGAGAGCAGTCCAGAGAATGGTGGCACACAAACTAAGGCTTCCTCAACGTGTAATGGCTATCTTTGATACACAGAACGAGGAGGATGATTTAGCTGGTGTAGATGAATGCTCTAGGGTTGAGGTAAAAGTGGTTGGGGAAGAGATCTCCCGAGCCCTACAAGGACAGAGCTCCTTAGTGGTCTTCCACAACGGAAGCGATAGCATGGTTAACTTCAATGACCTTGGCATTCCTCTAGCTGCTGCAGACCCTTCGTCAAATATTCTTCGGAAGGTATTGTGGACATTCCAAGGAAGGCTTCGTGCCACCGATGCACGTAACAAAATACAGGGAACTGAGGCAGTGGACACTTCATATCTGTACCTTGGTTCAAGTTTTTCTAAGAAAAGCTCTGATTTATCCCACAGGGTTGAAATACTGCGTGAGGAAGCTGCAGAAATAGCACAATACACGAATAAGCTTATGGTCACTAGGGAAATAGCTGAAGTGTGTTGTAGGTATTTGTTATCATTGCATTCCAATGCTACCACCTCTCTAGACTTCAACTGGGTCACTCATGCCTCAAACTATTGGGTTTGTGATGGGATTCTACAAGAATTCCAGCGAGAGGAAGCATGGGAGGTTGCCACTGCATTGCATGAAGAGTTGCGGCTGGAGGGCCTCTCATCTTATAGAAAGACCTATTCCTTTGATGATACAGCATCTTGGATTGTGGTCACCGAAGGTATTGTACCAACAGTACAGCCTGAAACAACATCATTCTTTTTGGCAATTAAGGAAAAAGATGACCGTTCAGTAGTGTCATTACCCAAGGACATGTTCCAAATATCAGAGCAACTTCATGTATTGAAACTCTGCCACTGCACCTTTAGCTTTTCTTCACCTCCGTTCCTTTGTTGTCGAAACATAAGATTCATTGGAGTTGATAGCTGCAAGGATGAACCACATGATAAACCAGAAGAATACAAAGAACAAGAAGAGGAGGGAAATGTCAGCCCAACAATAGGAGAATTCTTTCAAAGCCTATGGGTGCTAGACGTATGTCGAACAGATTGGGAATTGACTTTATCCCCAAAGACAATAGAGATGGTGGCAACAAACATTAGGGAGATCAATATAAAGAGCGGAAGAATCTGGCACAACAATCTTTCATGGGCATGTCTAGGTAACATTCACAAGCTTCGAGTGGTTGACCCTACACGTCCTTGGGAGACAGGCAATGAGGATGAATTTAAGGATATGGTGAAGCTGGAGCTTCTTGACCTGTCAGGGAATAGCACAATAAAATTATTGCCAAGCTTGTCAGGTGCAATTGGCCTCAAAACCCTTATTCTAGATGGTTGTATTGGATTGCAACATGTTGTGCCTGAAACACTCCCTCCAACTCTTGAAACATTTAGCTTAGATGTTGGATATCAAGAAGCTAAAATCTCCTGTATCTCCTTGGCTGGTTGTGCAAGACTGGTCAATTTCAGATTGCATGGGTCAGTAATGAACCTTGAGGAGTTGGATCTCTCTAACACATCAATAAAAAAACTTGATCTCACTGACGAAGTGGTGCAGGTCCCATGCCTACAGCGCATCATCTTGCTGGGATGTGAGCGGCTTGGTGCTGTCCTATGGCCAAAGCATGGAATGCCCAAACTGATGGTGCTAGGTATTGACACTCGAGGAGGCCCAGAAGCAGTTAATTCAAAAACACTACATGATTCTTTTGTCAATAAAGAACGAGAAGAAGGTTGCCATGCATTTATTGCTGTCTCGGACATGAGGTTCATTCAGTCATTGGTGTTAGCAAGTGCCGATAAGTTTTGCTGGAACACTGACCCTAGATATGATCTGAATATTTGCTTGTATTCTACTAGCAAAGATGTCGGAAAAAACTATAACAATGTGAAAATGGGCCCTCTACAGAAGTGCAGTGTAAATTATGATAGCAATAGTGTGCGGCAGTTTCATCCACTGGACCGCCATGTAGAGATTGGTGAGGGAATAAGCAACTCTAATGTGGTCACCATAAATGGGACAAGGGCTGTAATCCTTTTGATGAATAGGGTCTACTCATTGCTTGTGCATGACAATTCTTCCATCAGCACTGTTATCCCCAAGGGCATGATGTCCATAGAAGTAGAGACAAAAAAGACAAAGATTTATTGGTCTTGTCTCAGGTGGTGCCGTGTGGAGAGATGCCCCAATATTGACACCGTGTTTGCCACTAACTATGATATTGTTTGCTTTAATGAACTAGAGACGTTTTGGGCAGCTGATCTCTTGACAGCGCGTTGCATTTGGAGCAAAGGAAGAACAATCAACATCAAGGACACTGAATCCTTTGCAAAACTGCAGGCTATACATCTCCACTCCTGTCCTAAGCTTACATTTGTTCTTCCACTGTCATGGTTCTATACCCTGTCTAGCCTTGAGACTCTTCACATCGTCTGTTGTGGTGACCTCAGCCACGTATTCCCTGTGGAAGCAGAGTTTCTGAACAAAATAGGTACTGGCCATCCAAGAGGTGTCTTGGAATTCCCAAAGCTGCAGCACATATATTTTCATGATCTTCCCAAGCTGCATCAGATATGTGAGGCCAGGATGTATGCTCCTGAGCTCAAGACCATCACAGTGAGGGGATGCTGCAGCCTTAAGCACCTCCCGGGCACCACTGACCGCCCATATGACCGCCCTGTCGTGGATTGTGAGAAGGTATGGTGGGAGAAGCTCGAGTGGGATGGGAGGGAGGCTAGCCACCACCCTTCCCTTTTTGACCCACGCCACTAAAGCATTAACTGTCCCGTCAGTTGACCAGGTACACATGAATAAATTGTTTCCTTTCTCTTATTTGTTTTTTTCTTTATGTTTTCATATGTATCATATGCAGAATATTATCTGCAGATCTCATGGAAGATCTATCTAGCTATCTGCAAGAATCCTACATGCTACTACAATTTAACTACCAATGATAGGTACAGCTAGCGATCAAGTTTATTTTGGTTTTCTGAATATCTAGTACTAGCTTTGTAAGTTCCGTTAATTTATTCCACTAATCAAACCCTTCTTTTATCACCTCTGTAGGTTTGTTGGTGGATTGATAGCCACGTCTCACTGCTGCTTTCTACCATGCCGAGTGCTTCTGTTGCTTTGTCAGGTCTATGGTGTGTTTTCTGAAGAATAAAACTTGGTGTCTGATACTATTTGCAGTTCATCCACCAAGCTAGCTGCATTGGGTGTGCTTGTTACTTGACAAAATTGTAAGTTGCGCCTCTCATGAGGCTAACGACGTATCACTTGTTTGTCTTAATTTCTTTATGGTTTTGTGTGTGCTTCAAATAAGAGGAGCATGCCATGTGCCTGTGGCGTGTGTACCGTACTATCATAGTCACAGGACCCTCATGGTGTAACTTCATGTTTGCAAATGATTTTGGTGGGTTCTTCATGAAGTGTGAAAACTGTTTCGTTCCAATACTATGTTTTGCTGGCGTGGGAAAATCAAGGTTGTTAGCCTTTATATGTGATGATATGTTGTTCACGTTTCGTGGTTCTGTTCTCTTTCCGATCCATATGGCCCCGTTCGCTGGGCTGAATTTGGCTGAAAAACACTGTTCCGGCTGAATTGTTGTGAGAGAAAAACACTGTTCCGGCTGAAAAAAGAAGGTGAACAAGCTGGCTTTTGTGACCAGCCGAACGACACCATTTCTACTTAAGAAACTTCATATCATTGTTCTCTGTGTTCCTATCTTTCACTGTCTATACTCATAGTTTTCCTCTTTGCATCACATTTGTGTGTCTTTAACGTTCTTAAGAAACTTCATATTCCACCGTCTATACTCATAGTTTTCCTCTTTGCATCACATTTGTGTGTCTTTAACGTTTGTTTAGTTGAAATCATTATTTAAATGACAGAGGATGGCCTTCTTTCTCCTCCTGGAAATGCTCCTTCTTAGACGAGGCTAGACTGCAAGCCCTTAGGATGTCTAAGGACAAACGCTCTTCTTTTTCCTCCTTTGTATAGATCCCTTCTCTTAGTTTTCTGGCTGCCAAGTGGCTCTCTCAGCCTCTTGGGTGGTTTTTGTTGTGCTTGTTTCCCTGTACAGTTCTTACCCTTTTTTCTTTATAAAATCTCACAGTGGGGGTTTCTCCTGCTGTATTCTACGCTAAAAAAACAAATGTGTCATGAATATGAATCTATATTTTGGCTTTTATTTTTTTTATTTGCTACAATTTTTTATTATCACTTGAAACTTTAATGCCTATTGGACATTTTATTAACTCTCCATTTATATTTTATTAAAAAAAAGTCTTAGGATCTACATTATACTCTTGCTACAATAACATAAAAACCCATTTTTTGCAAGTACATCAAATGTTGAATTATATATTGAAAGGATCGATTGCCTCAAGCGGTGTGTGTGTGGTGGTGGTGGTGGGGGGTGGGGGGGGGGGGGGGGGGGGGAGCTTTTGAACAAAGTCCTTAGCCTAAGTGCCTAACTCTAGTCACCCCGCTAGCTGAAGCCTAACAACTAGTACTTGCAAGAACAAATCACACTAAAATGAAAAGTCATTAGGGCCATCATACTACCATGAAAACCATTCTATGAAGCACACTAAGAGTGCAACTAGGATGATTCTCATGTTAGTGTGCCCCACGTAGGATTTGCAATAAAGGAATCTATCTACGTGCAACACACTAACATAATAATCATCTTAGCTGCACCTGCACTCCATCCATCAATCACGCAACAAAGCAAACAAGAGCAAGATCAAAATGCATAAAGATAAATGGTATCAAGGTGTTGGCTACACTCCCTACTCCAAGTTGGAGCACTATTAGAAGAGTATTGCTCCTTTTGTGCCGCTGCAAGACACAAGTGCTTCACTAGTAGTGTCTCCTCCATCTTCGGAGAGGTGGACCTCAACCTTATACAAATCTTAACTCGAACTGCACCCACAAGCTTCAAGGGCTTGATCAAGCTCTTTTCAGCACCAAGGTCATCTAGGAGCAGCCAAATCTCCAAGAGTAACAAGCTACAAGATCTCACTTGACTAACCTAGTCTAGAGAGAGTGAATGTGGCACACTTTGCTACTCTAGCATTCCAAATACTCCTAGATGCAAGAGGCCCTGTATTCTTGCTCATGAGAAATGGTGAAAATAGATCCTTATATAGCCCGGAGATGGAGCTAGAGCCGTTGGAAAAGTGTGTACAAAAAGTGTGCCTGACCGGACAAATAAAATGCCTCGACTAGACTTATACCTCCTCAGATTGTACACCTTTACAACGGTCAGCAAAAACCTCACGTATTTGTTCAGTCAACCACAAATGATAGGATCGGACAAATGCCTCCTCACAGAGACGTACAAAACCTCTCTGGCAGAGATGTATTAGTCCGGTCCATCCAACAAACACGGACCGGGCAAATACCTCATCCATGTTCTTCTTTCTCAGGATCAAATGATGCATTAGTCCGGTCATCGAGAATCACCTCGACCGGACATTTGCATGAATGTCCAGAGAGCTCCCAAGTTGTTCAAAGCCTCTTGTATATGTACGATCCATCACCTACCTGGGACCGGACAGATACTTTCTGCCTTCGAACTTAGGTTTACTCTGTCCAATCATTTGTCCAGCGCATGAGATTGTTTGTCCGGTCAATGTCTGGTCAAACAAGAAGTATGAAACTCTTCCAATTCAATCCACTGTGAGTTTCAATTTGGAGTTTCCATGTCCTTGACTTGATTTTCAGATAAATAGCCTAGAGTTTTCAAAAGTGTGCACGACAAACCACTCCCTAGACTACAATGGTCAAGTTGTTCTCATGTAGCCCCTTTGATAGTATGACCAACACTAGAAACTATAAAAACCTTTCTACCTAAGTGCCCTTCATCTCCTTTGTGACACTTAATACTGGAAAGGTCTTTAATCTTCTTAGCACTTGGTGCATTAAGAAATCCAATTTTGTGGGCCACATTTTGAATACCATTGTATGACTAACCATAGAAATCCCCTTGCAAAACAAAGTTAGTCACAATGGCTTGTGTTGTCATTGGCCACCAAAATCATTTTCATCTTACCTTGGAGGCCTAGATGCAAACATATCCTCCATGATCTCCGCATATATTTAACAGTTTTGTTAATAAGAATAGAGTGTTTACAATCAAACTATCAATGTGAATATGTTATAATGTTCTAATAAAAATGTACAAATTTATCAAACATAACAACATATGTAATCTATTATCATGGATTTTAATATAATTTAAAATAAATTAGCAGTATATTCTAAAAATAATAACTATCAGTATCATTGGCATGCCATTTGTTGAAGTGTAGCGCAGCCACCAGCCAATAACTAAAAAAAAGGGGCGTACCCAGTGCAGAGAGCTCCCGCTCTGCGCTGGGTTTGGGGAAGGGTGTCAGTGCAAGCCTTACCCTCGCCTATGCAATGCGAGGAGATCGTGACTCGAACCCGGGACCTTCCGGTCACAGGCGGTAAGACTCTACCGCTTGCCCATGGCACCAGCCAATAACTAGCTTATATGAAATATTTTTATGATTGCAAAATTATAGAAATATATACTTATTACTTATGGATGCAGGTACATGTAGTCCAACCAATAACTAAAAACTGTAAAAGCTATCTATCTGTGTGTACTTCATTTCCTTTGTGATGCTTAGATCTAGAATGATACTTAGCCACCTAGAACGAGGGGGGCCATTAATCACCATGTCATTGTGACATAACTTAAGAATTCCACAATAGTTTATCCAATTTGGATATCCAGGATAATTTCCATGTGTCTATTTGGAATATAGGAATACCCCCCCCCCCCCCCCCCCCACCCCGAAAAAAAAACCCACTGATATTCTTATGATATTTATGCCTCAACCACATGGCAAATGGTAGAAAGATAGATGTCTAGTCTAATGGGAAGTGTTCTCTGTATATTTATCTCTTCAAACTATTATTTTTTCTTTTCTGAGCTCTAGCAAAATGACCATATGCATATTTCATTAGTTCTTTTTTATATTATTATTATCCTATTCCTATTTCCTATATTCGAAGGGCGGGCCTGGTGTAAGCGGTAGAATCTTACCGCCTGTGACCAGAAGGTCCTGGGTTCGAGTCGCGGTCTCCTCACATTGCACAGACGAGGATAAAACTTGTGTCACACCCAATTTTAAGGATAAAATTGAATGCACAAAACTCGTGTGTGCCCAGGAATCAATCACACACACAAGCTGACAAATTACAATAGTATCATCACGGTGTCTCATACATCAGAGTTATAATAAAACTTAGTCTTATACATCACAGCGGAATAATAAAAAGATAATAAACTCTCGTGGCCGTCATCACAGGGAAGGTCAACTGGTTGACCACAAGCCTAATAATCCTCCGGGAAATTCTCATACCCGCTGTCATCTGTTACCCATCCGGGATTTTTATCCAAGTAAAGAAAATAAACAAGTGTAAGTACGTCCCGTACTTAGCAAGCTAACATGGGGTTATGAAGCTCAAAAAGGATAGACTCTGGTTTACTGCAGTTAGCATTTTTAATAGGTCAAACTTTTATTCTCAAGTATTATCAAGTTATGCTTAAGCTCCCATTTAATTCCCATAAGAACATATATCAAGGTTAGGTTTACCATTTTTCATCATAGAACAACTTAAATGATCATCATCAAGTAACCAGTTATTCTGTGAGTTTTCCGGACCGCTCGTAACCATGAGCACGGCTGTTATAACAGTTTGTTACCCTCTGCAGAGGTGGTGCACATTCATCGCGAGTCGTGATCCCCATATGCCCAGGTTAATTACTCCCATGTCACTACCAAGGTGAGCGGGCATGGTACACTATGAAGCCATTTCATAGGTTTCCCTAACAAGTTAGGGCCGCTAGGTTTCCTTGGCAGGCAGATGTAGGGACCCCCCTTTCCTATGGCACAAATCCATCGTGGCTATACTCATAGGAATAGAGGCAGCCCTATACCCAAAGTGGCAAGCCCCATTTGCGCTAAAAAGGTAACCTCTAACCAGCTAGGAAAGGTCCTATTACTGAGTTAAAGTCAGAGCCATATGACTCTCCCGGTTGCACTGTCAGTCCCAGCTTTTGCCGACAGATAAGTCCTTATGGAGGGCCAGAAGCAACATGAACAAAGGTTATTTGCACTTTCGCCCTATGGAACAGTTGTTATAATTCATGTTACTCACTTTGTTCCATAATATCATTCATCAATATGTATATCAAGTTCAGTTAGAGCACTAGCAATCTACCCATATGCATTTAACCCATAGGAGACAAGGAACAGGATAACAATCACTAGGATGTCCTTACGGGTATCAAAATTTGACATATGCACATGAGTAATTGGTTACAGTGAAATAGGACATCAAGGAAGACCCATGTTATACTTGCCTTGGTTCACAAACTCGTGCTGGTCCTGCTGGTCGTCGAAGAGTTCTTGGTCTCCAACGTTTTCCTCACTGTCTGAACGCGACCAACACGGCAACATACAACATTCCAAAAGCATTCATGCAAAGCAAACATTCCTATCTTTAGAACAGTACACCAACAGTATTGAAATCAAGATAAAATGTTTGTAAAACTAATCTACGTTTCGCTACGATCACGTCAACGCGAAGTTCACGAAAAACGGAGCTAAAATACGAAAGTTATGATTAAAACGGGTTTTTCCTATAGCCCTATATTTAATTAAATCTAATCATGAAATTAAAAAGTTCCAAACTTGACTAACAGTAGCTTCAACATGTAGCTTATGAAATTACGAAGCTAACGCGATTTGAATGGATCAATTCGGAGCTAAAACGACAATTTTATAAGCGAAACAGTTCGAATGGCATTTCTGTAAATACTGAAAGCGTACTTTTGACTTAAGCCGTGGAGTTTACGCTTTCTAAACGAGAATGCGCATTCGGGGAACTACGCCTTGGACTGCGGGTTCAATTAGATGTAAACCGGGGGTCTCTTTAGAAAATTAACCCGCGAAGGGGTATCTTCCACTGGTAGTCGTCGGATTTGAAATGAATGGATCGGATTTGATCGGAGGAGAGAGGGAGTCCGGCCGGGCACAGTAGTAGCCACGGCGGCGCACCATTGCCGGCGGCGAGAGCAGGCTGGCGTGTGTAGGATTCGGCCTACGGGCCACGGTGTGCCCAACCAACAGCACCGGGGAAGAGAGGGGGGTGCGGCGAACTCGCCTGGGCCGAGAGAGTGGCCGGAGGGTGCGGCTGAGGCGGAGGTCACCATGGCCGGCGGCGAAAGTTTCTCGGACGCACGCGAAACGAGCCCTAGAAGCCACGGTTCATCAAATTGAAGGCACCGAGAGAGATAGGGGAACAAGGCGAAGCTCACCATGGGAGAAATGGAGACGGAGGCGGCTCGGAGACGACTGTTCGCGCGGAGGTTCCGAGCTCGGTGATGGCGGATCCGGCGCTGCGGTGTGGCGGTTTCCTCAGGCATGGGCGACGCGAGAGGGAGCAGGGAGAGGCAGCAGGGGTGCGCGGGGGGGGGGGGGGTCACGGCTCCCATTTAAATAGGACGGGGCGCGGGCGACGCTCCCACGTCGCGAGGAGCGGGCGTGGAGCAGTTGCGGTCTTGACCGGCGCGGGTGCTGGAGGTTGGGGAAGGCACTGACGTGCGGGCCCTGACCGTCAGCGGGTGAGGCACTGAAGAGGACGCGGCGGCAGTTGATCCGAGCGGTGCTGGGGATGCTGGGCCAGCGCCTTGCGGGCGGGCGGTGCTGGGCTGGGCTGGCGCGGAGGAAAAAAAAGAAGGGGCATCGGGGAAAATGGCTTGAGGGCCGAACGAGGAAGGGAGGGGAGAGAAAGAAATTCTTTTTTTTCTTTTTATAAATAAAATTTTCAAATCTCATTTTTAAGGTAAATTTGAATTCAATTCAAATTTTAGTCAAAGCTAATCACTACAAAAACAATGTGTAGCAGCATGAATGCCTCAACTTGTATCTATTCCTTATTATTTATTTTAGTTTCACCAAAAAAAATATTATTTTCCTATATTTGAATGCTCACAAAATAACATAAATAAATCAAATTTACTATTTTAAAACAATGTAAATTTTAGGGTGTTACAACTTGCCACTAACACTTTTCCCTAGACCCCGCACAGAGCGGGAGCTCTCTGCACTAGGTACGCCCGCCCTATTTCCTATATTCAAACAAGGCTGAGCGCCTGATGTGTTCATGCATCATGCATACTACTCTGGCAGAAGGAAGGCAGTTTCATCTTTATCCTTTAGCTCCAACCCCAAGCAAAGCAAAGAACCATCAGCCTTCACTTTAGTGAAAGCACCGAAAGCAGAATCTAAAGGCAAAGCTACATAGGAAATGGCATCAGAAGCTCATTGCATATTTGCATCAAGCTATGGCATCAACAGTTAGCAAGTTCCTCGCATATACACAACTATAGCTTCCTTTGTCAAATATTATGCGGTGTGGTACTGGCACTGGATAGTGGATACATAGCTGCTCTCAAGGTGCCTAACCAACGTCCTACTTCCATGTATGTTTTTTTATATAAGTCTGGACACATATAAATTCCATTTAACCATCTAAATATGTTTTTCTTAATGGGTTTTAATTTATTTGTCCATTGATCATCTACATGCAGATAAGGGACACCAGGCGGAACGCGGATGGGTTCAGGGTCTTCAAAGCCAGAGTTTAAGGTAAATTTCCATTTTCATCCCAGACCGATAGAGGGCATGGTTTTACTTTGTGATACTTGACATACACATGTGGCATATGTATTGTCTGTGTCTCTGTGATCTGTTCCATTTTTGGTTATAATAAGGTAGTTTGGTGGCGGCTACCATGCCATATCTGGTAAGTAATAAGCAGGTTTTCCAGGATTTCTTTTCACACATACTGTAGAAATAAGCCGGTTTTTTCCATTATTCAACATTAAATTTAGTACCAGACTGTAGAAATAATGCCTTACGTTATTACCTATGATAAATGCAGGACTTTCATGCCAATACTGTTGAAGAGGCTGTGAAAAACCTAGCTCCTTATTTGGAGGACACAAGGGTGCGAAACCAGGTCATTTACTTTGATGGATGGGATGGACTTGGTGCATCTGCTGTCCTTAATTCTGTTGCTGAACACCCTCCGCCATCTCTGAGAAACAAATTTGATGATAATATTATACACATTGACTATTCAAGGTGGAAAAGCAGGAGAGCATTGCAGAGGACAATTGCACAGAAACTAAGACTTCCTCAACACGTCATGGCTATTTTTGATAGACAAGATGAAGAGGACGATTTAGTTGGAGTAGATGAAGGCTCTAGAACTGAGATAAGAGACATTGGGAGAGAGATATATCGAGTCCTACAAGGACAGAGCTTCTTAGTGGTCTTCCACAACGGGAGTGATACCATGGTTGATTTCAATGACCTTGGTATTCCTCGAGCTGCTGCAGATCCTTGGTCAAACATTCTCCGGAAGGTATTGTGGACCTTCCGTGGAAGGCTTCATGCCATCAAACAAAGGGAGAAATTTTCAGATCATCTTAAACCTGATAAACGACAACCTGAGGGAACTGAGAAAGTGGACACTTCATATCTTTGCTTTGGTTCATTATTTTCTGGAAGGTCAACCTCAGATGTATCCTACAGGCTTGAAATACTGCGTCAGGAAGCTGCAGAAATAGCACAATACACGAATAAACCTATAGTCACTCAGGAAATAGCTGAAATATGCTGCAGGTATTTGATATCATTGAGTTCCAAGGGGAATGGCAAGCTAGACTTCAACTGGACTGCTCATGCCTCCAACTATTGGGTTTGTGATGGGATTCTAAAAGAATTTCGACCAGAGCAAGCATGGGAGATTGCCACTTGTCTGCACGAAGAGTTGCGACTGGAGGGCTACTCATCTGCTCCTAAGTTCTATCATTCCGGTGCTGACACAACATCCTGGATTGTAACCACCAAATCTAGTGAAGATATTGTACCAACTGTGCAGCCTGAGACAACCTCTTTCTTTTTGGCAGTCAAAAGAGAACATGGCCATTCGGTTTTGCCATTACCCATGAAAATGTTCCAAAGATCCAAACAACTTCATGTTTTGAAGCTCTACCACTGCAGCTTCAGCTTTGCTTCACCTCCATTCCTTTGTTGCCTAAACCTAAGATTTCTTGGACTTGATAGCTGTATGGATCATCAATCAATGAAACCGAAAGAAAACAAAGAAGAGGTGGTGGTGGAGGAGGAGGAGGAGGAGGAGGAGGTGATGAAGGTGTTGGAGGAAGAGGAGGAGGAGGAGGAGGAGGAGGAGGAGCAGGAGCAGGAGGAGCAGCAACAGCAGCAGCAGCAGCAGCAGCAGCAGGAGGAGGAGGAGGAGAAGGAGGAGGGGGAGCAGGGGGAAGAGAAAGGGGAGGAGGAGCAGCAGCAGCAGCAAAATAATAGACCAACAATAGAATTCTTTCAAAGCCTATGGGTGCTGGACATATGCCGCACTGATTGGGAATTGGCTTTATCCCCAAATACAATTGTGAAAATGGCAACAAACATTAGGGAGATAAATATAAAGAGGGGAAGAATCTGGCACGACAGTATTTCATGGAGATGTCTTGGTAACATTCATAAGCTTCGAGTGATTGAGCCTACAAGTCCTTGGGAGACAAGTAATAAGGATGAATTTATGGATATGGTGAAGCTGGAGCTTCTTGACCTATCAGGGAATAGAACAATACAATTTTTACCAAGCTTGTCAGGTGCAATCAGCCTCAAAACCCTTATTCTAGATGGCTGTACTGGACTGCAACAAGTTGTGCCTGAAACACTCCCTCCATCGCTTGAAACATTTAGCTTAGCTGGAGGATCTGGACGAGAAGCTAAAATCTCCCGTATCTCCTTGGCTGGTTGTGCAAGACTGGTCAATTTCAGATTGCATGGGTCAATACAGAACCTTGAGGAGCTGGACCTCTCAAACACATCAATCAAAACACTTGACCTCAGTGATGAAGTGGTGCAGGTCCCATGGCTACAGCGCGTCATCTTGCTGGGATGTGAGTGGCTTCGTGCTATCCTATGGCCAAAGCATGGAATGCCCAGGCTAATGGTGCTAGGCATTGACACTCGGGGAGGCACAGAAGCAGCTAACAATGCAAAAACACTACATGATAATTTTGTCATCAGTAAAGAACGAGAAGAAGGTTGTCGTGCATTTATTGCTGTTACGGAAATGAGGTTCCTTCAATGGTTGGTGCTAGAAAGCGCCAATAAACTTTGCTGGGACACTGAACGTAAATATGATCTTAATATCTGCTTATCTTCTTCTAGTAGCAAAGATGTTGGACAACACAACTACAAGGAGAAGATGGGCCCTCTACAAAAGTCGATAATAGACCCCAAGACTCACCTGACCTACAGCGACGTGAACATTGACAAGGCAAGTAGTGCGAGGAAGTTTCAGCCACTGGACCGCCATGTAGAGATTGGTGAGGGAATAAGCAACTCTAATATGGTAACCATTCGTGAAATCAGCGCTGCAATCCTTTTGATGAATAGGATATACTCATTGCTCGTGCATGACAATTCATCCATCAGGACCGTTATCCCTGAAAGCATGATGTCGATAGAGGTAGAAGACACGAAGAAGAAGAAGAAGAAGATTTATTGGTCTTGTCTCAGGTGGTGCTGTGTCGAGAGATGCCCCAGTTTGGACAGTGTCTTCACCACGAACTATGATGTCGTCTGCTTTAATGCTCTAGAGACCTTTTGGGCAGCTGATCTCTTGATGGCCCGATGTATCTGGAGTAAAGGAAGAACAACCAATGTCAAGGACACTGAATCCTTTGCTAAACTGCAGGCTATACATCTCCACTTCTGTCCTAAGCTGACATTTGTCCTCCCACTGTCGTGGTTCTATACCCTGTCCCGTCTTGACACCCTACACATCGTCTATTGTGATAATCTTAGTGAGGTTTTCCCCGTGGAGGCGGAGTTCTTAAACAAAATATCTACTGATCATCCAAGAGGTGTGTTGGAATTCCCAAAGCTGAAGCACATCTACCTACAAGAGCTACCCAAGCTGCAGCAGATCTGTGAAGCCAGGATGTTTGCTCCAGAGCTCAGGACCATCACCTTAAGAGGATGCTGGAGCCTTAAGCGCCTCCCCGCTACCACCGACCGCCCAAATGACCGCCCTGTCGTGGACTGCGAGAAGAACTTGTGGGAGAAGCTGGAGTGGGACGGGAAGGAGGCTGGCCACCACCCTTGTCTCTTTGAGCCACTCCACTCCAAGTACTATAAGAAGAGACTGCTTAGAACCACGGTTCACCGATGAGCCGAACTGATCATGACGTCACTGTAACCTGGTAAGCATAAATATATAATTTCCTTTTTTTTTTCCCCTTTCATGTTGAATTGTGTATCATATGCAGTACCGTAATCCATAATCTACTGCCTTCATCGAACATCTGTTTAGCTATTTCTAAGAATCCTGCATGTTATTAGAGGGAACTAATTAAGAACAAATACATACACACACTGTTAGATATATTGTGATCGGTTTATGGTCTTCCTGAGCTATACAAGCTTGTATTTTCCCTTTGTTTATCCCATTAGATAATCATTTCTATTATCAATTCTGTAGGTTTGATTTGGTACTGGATTGAAGGCGACATGTCTGCCTTCTGCTTTCTACCGTACCGTACCGGTTGCCGAGTACTCTTCCTTTGTTTTGTCAAGTCTTTGGTATTTTTTTCTTAAGGATGAATTGGTGGCTAATGTTATTTCAATTCACCAAACCACATTGGACGTGCTCGATACTATCTTGTTGGCGCAAAAGGTTGGACAAACACTACAACAACTCAGCGCTCTGTCTAAAAAAACCAGGATACCCGGTTTTGTCGGGTTGCACCGAACACTTTCACAGGAAAGGGCGACTAGGTTTACAAGCAAACCTACAAAGGGATAAATCTGCGCTTATGCAATGAACGACTAGTTTTCAAGCAAACTAGGAAAGTCCGTTGAAGTTCTCGCTTGGTAGGGACTTATTTAAGACGTGGACATCATTGCCGTTATATATAGTGGGCCCTGGGTACCCTCGCCGCAAGGAAAACAACCCAATTGAAACGTGGTAGGCTGATCGAGCTGTACGGAAGACCCAAACCGGATAGGGTACCTCGACTACTTGGCGGACAAGACATAGACTAGATATATAGTTTTTTAGAAGCCAATCAATTTATAAAGATCCACTCGGATTTGACTCAAATTTCCTTGTAACATAGATAGTTTTAGAAGCCGATCAATCTATAAAGATCCACTTAGATCTGACTCTAATTTCCTTGTAACAGATTAGGATACGACCTAGATATGATATGGATCGCCTTATGTCATGATTAAGTGACGATACGAGTTCATCAGCCCTAGGAACAAACCCCACCACGAAAACCGGCAAGCTCATTAATAAACCTTGAGCAATGCTCTTTCAAGCCATGGTTAAACCAATCCTAAGGCCGATCGGATCACACATCTCTAACTTAGCCAAAGAACCATAGTTGGACCAAGAATCCATAGGTCTAACCGTAACTCAGTTTGATATATCCACCATCTCCCACCAAAACCTATAACCTCCTTTGACTTGAAATGTCGGTCTAACGGTAGACACTCCCGGTCCGACTGCAACCCTCTCAATGCAATCCATAACTTTTTTGAGCCGGCCAAACTTGCATAATTGGTTTGAGCGCCACCCTACATGGCCATGTTGCAAAATCCCCATAGAGCTTGTGTTAGTTCTATCTTTCCTTAGATCTGGTGTGACCACCATCCATGAACATTCTAACAGACCCTACTGGGTTAGTACCTTAACACCCCTAAGCTAGACCTATCTCTTGTGAACCTACTTTCTTCCACATGTTTAGAGATTCCAATTAGAGTTTAATCATCATTTTTTGCCCCATTCTATTTTATCACTTCCTCATGCCACACCTTCCATTTGTCTACTTCTGTCATGCCTCACGCTTCTTGTACATGGGATTGGCTTTCTCTAGTTCCTATGCTTGTGTAGAACCTACCTTGACATGATACTCTCTTCTTGATATTACCAATCCTTGTTTTCAAACATGTTTACCTAGGGTCTCGCTTAACATGCGTATACATGATTAGTATCAGTAGAAGTAGAGAGGTGGCAAGGTCATCACCACCTACAAGTTATAGGGTGTTATGTTAAATTCTTTACTCTCCATTGATGAGTGGTTAAAACGTGAGCAATAATGTATGATGGCTTGAGGCCATGTGGGGAGTGGAATACAAATGGCATAGACCCATTTAAACGGATTAAGGATTGTATTTTTGCTGCATCGGTCTTGAGCACCTTATTGTACTTACCACATGTCATATGTGATAATGATATTCCTAGAGTGGCTTGTGTTGACCGGGTCATAAAATGGATATGGTACGATTTGGGGTGAGGTGTAACTAATGGTAGTACATCTTTGCACTGGGTGAAAGGCCGATGGTGTGGCGTTTGGTCTTGCAAATCTTGTGGGAAAAATGGTGCACCCGTGCAGGGGTTTAAATCAATTTGTATTGCAACACTCTCAGTCATGAGCACACTCTTGATGGTTGGCCTCAATGTAGAATTCTCAAAATGAGTTTATGGAAGATTGAGATCATGCGATATGATCACATTTACTTATGTAAACAGATTTGTACTTGACTAGAGATCTTAGCATTCCATTTCTTTTGCTTTCAACATTTTATTTAATTGTGAATACTTTCACCCAACTTTACCTTCCAATGACCTTTGCTATCAACATTGCACCCGCTTATGGTACTGTTGTTAAGTTGCTTAATTATTTGCATAATTGTCAGAGGCTGTTTATGGCTATTCCCATTATTGCAACCAAAGATGGTGGCTTACATTTGGATATACAGGACGGGCATGACCATCGTCTTGCTACCTTGATTATGCAAAGTGCGAGTGTACAATGGAGTGCAACGATATGCTCTTGACAAATATTTTATTTTTGTGTTGTGCATGTAAATTATTTTTGTGCCAAGTACTTTTGAGTTGTTATCATAATTTTGTACAACTTGCGACCATTCATTCCTTGAAATTGTGATGGTGGGGTGTGCTCAGTACATTATAAGGACTAGCAGTGATAATTAACTTGAACAAGACCGATTGTATAGTGCATAGTCCGGCTTAGGAAAAATAGCTTGGGCAATAACATGCACCAAGCTATGCAATCAACATCATCAATTATGGATTGGCTAACAGATGGTGTTAGTGCAATGGTTTGCGAAAGGACATGGATTGGCCAATGACCACACAGATAATAACCAGACTGCTAGAAGTCTATTATTTTGCTCATACATTAAATGTATGTAGCATTTGTTAGGTCGAGCAATATTTAAGGCTAACACATCTTCTTAAGTTTAGTTCTTAGATTGTCAACACATCTTCATGTCCTAATTCTTCCCACATTCGATAGAAAGTATTTAGAATAACTTTTATTCTTTTTTCAAAAGTATTACTTTAACATAAACTTATATTGCCGCCTCTAAATCTTAACCTCACATTAGTCTTCTATAATGTTATTTGAAATAAGAAAATACAATTTTTGTAATATAATATAGCAATCTTATAAACTTCTTACTTTTACAATAAAATATTTTATGCACAAATGGTATGACATTACTACGTGATAATGATAGGGTATATGTTTTAAATATGGTTATAAGAAACTATGAGAGAATTATTATGATATTTTGGTTAGAACAAGTACGATGCACATGGCTGGTTGTGATATCTATAACAGCCAGCTGAGCAGCGAACTACATAGACTTTCGTCATCAATGAAGTTTGAGTCCTCAGTCCTCACGTGTTTCTCAAACGATTAGTTGCTTTGTGGATAATTAATAAAGTTATATTGTATTTGCAAAAAATATATATATGATTGCTTGAAAATCACATACTAGAATGCCAAATAATTAAGAACAAAACATGAACATTAGAATACTAGATGTTTTGTCGTGTCATTCTTGATTGTTCGCCTTAGTGTGTCAATTTTTAATGTAAATTAACATGCTATGGTGGCTAAAGATTATCATTTGTTTTTCATATTTTTTAACTTTATTATAATTGAGTCTTTATTCAACCTAGGAAAGTATGTTTTCTAGTATAATCCATAATCCATAATTATACAGAGAATGAAAACATACATTTGCTTCATTTGACTAGGCTACTCTTCTAGAAATGTAGATTCGGCAAGGTCAATGGCACGAGCAACACCTGCAGCCTTGTTTAGACACTCTTGGTGCTCGTCATCTGGTTTGCTATCAGCAACTATGCCAGCTCCGGCCTGGAGGTGAGCGACCCACTCCTGCCGTGACTTTTTGTCCATATAGGAGTACATGGTGTCAAACCGAGATGCGGTGGGGAATACGATAGTGCGAAGAGCGAGTGCAATGTCCATGTCACCGCAAAAGGAAATCCCTCCAAAGCCACCACTATACGGGCCACGCATATTCACTTCTAGCTGATCAATCAACTCCATTGCTCTCACCTGGTTGGGTTCACAAAATGACATGAGAAGTCAGACTCAAGACAGCTTCAGAGAAAAAAAGAAAAACAAGAAATATTTGCCAATAACATCATTTGAGGGGAAGACACCACTTAGTCAAAGGTCATGTGATGAAAAATATTAATGATATATATATCCTAAATTATTATAAGTTTCTTAATGGTTACTAAAACTCATAAATTTACAACAAGTTTATCACCAATTTAGTCATATTAGGGAGGTTGACATTAATGATGGCAGTGTGCCAGCTAAGTTGCAAATTAAATGATTACTGCTCACAACGAATTATGTAATAATAGGTAAAATTTTATACCCGCGATTAACATTTTGCACACCTATTAAGTATGATACCTATCATTATCTACATGTGTGAGTTGGTTTATCACTAGAATAGATATAATCCCTTGCATTTCAAGCACATGTAAAGCAATATACCTGCACCCGTATCCACGAGTAGAATTTTATATCTAGACTCGCACCCGTGGATGGAATTTTGTACCATATCCACCGGAAGGATTGCCATCTCTAGTTGACATATACTATATTTCATCACGTTAACAACAACTTTTGTATGTTTTATAGTTTGCACATGTTTAGCTAATCTTGGTGTATTTAATGGTTCTTTCTAGAGATTGTGTATGTTGATATTATCTTTTTCCCGCCTTCTATCATATCATATTCCAGTTGTCATACTAAATCCATGATTTTCTATAAAAGCGAGACCCCTTTCTCTAGAAAGTAAAGTTTTGTTTTAATAGTGTGTAGTTCAGCTAATGTGTAGTGATTCGATGTCAGAACAACATTTAAAGATACAATCATGTTTGTTCATTCTTTGGTTATGCATGCCTACTACTACAGGTTCAACAAGTTACCTTTGGAGCGCCACTAACTGTTCCAACCGGCAATGCAACTCGTAGTGCATCCCAACACGTAAGATCATCACGTAGCTCCCCGGTGACCTACATAAGTTTAAAAATAGGCATGTTTTTTATAAATAATTATTGATAATACAAAACATAAAAACATGTTAAGTTCATACTATATAATTGGTATTCTACTACTTACCACAGAAACATTCATAATAAGCAGTTAATGGTCAGCATGTATTATATGATAAAGACGATAATTATTTAACTAATGCATCATGAAAATTGTGATATTGTTGAATTTTGTTATTATCGTAAAAGAAGACTCACAGTAGAGCTGATGTGCATGACATGAGAATATCGTTCAATATTCATCAATTTCTCCACCTTTACTGAACCTGGTTTGGACACCTGTACACGCGACAGGTTCGTTGTAGATGAAACAAGATAGCTGTGTAATAACTATATAATAACTAATAAACCACCAAACTAATTGTTTCTGAACCACAGTACGACAAACACATATAAAAGTTTGTCTTATCTAAATCATAACCAAATCAAGTCCTTCTCATTGATATTGCATGCATTTCATTAGTAGCCACTAACAAAAGTGTAGAAATGATGTGTCTAATGGAAAATTTATCTATTTTTTGTTGTTATAGAGAGTTGCTCAAATTTGTTTAAACATAAAACTGAAAATATAATTGTACACAAAAGTTAGATTCATGGCAAGTGGCAACCATCTGAACATTCCACATAAAATATTTGTACTCTAAAATTTTTGCATCTCTATCCAGTTTCTTAATATGTTTACCATCCTAAAAATATTTAGTTTTAGAATCGACTATATATTAACATAAAGCCATGACCACCCTAGTATCTTGTCATCTAGAAGCTTCTCGAAATCACGGATATTATTCTCAATTGCTTATTAGAAGGTAACGAAGAAACATAAATGGCACAACAGCACATATTCTAAATGAATTGGAAATAAAGTATGCCAACAAAAAATAAAAATGAATAAGAAATGAGAAAAAATGAACCTTTCCAACATCATTTCGGCCAAGATCTACTAGCATAATATGTTCAGCACGCTGCTTTTCATCACTCAAAAGCAATTGTTCTAAAACTTTGTCTTCAGCTTTTGTTTTGCCTCTTCTTATGGTTCCAGCAAGCGGTCGATTAACTACTGTCCTCTAAAAATATAATTATAAAAAAAGTTCATTATGTTCACTTCACCGTAATATTTCCTTTTTATAATATTTAAGACAGTGCAATAAACACTGAGATTAATTTGTGATAACATAAGCATGTGAAAGGGTAATATAATTTGAAACCGCATTGGCTCTAATAATATTGTTAAATATCCAGTTTTGGGAGTTTTCAATTCATGCCTAATTTTATCACATCACATCTCAACTATATTTTCATTCACTATTTAGAAAAATCATAAACTATGTTAATATTTTACACATGCTACAACATCGCTATATATAAAAACAATTTCTAAAAAATAGGGGTAAAAATTTAACTTGGAGATATATTTTATATTTCACTATTACCTTTTGCACCCGAGTAAGAATTTCAGGACTTGATGCCACGAGAATACAACCTCGTGCCTAAGAGATGTCATAAGAGATGAATCACATGTATATCAATTAGTATATGTTGGCCAACATGTTATAAAAAACTAAATATTTTACATGTATTATAGGCACCTGTAGATAGGCCATATATGGACTAGGATTTACGATGCGCAATGCACGATAGATTTCAAAGGGGTCAGTGAATGTCCGTCTCTCAAAACGTTGGCTTAAAACTACTTGAAAAATGTCGCCAGCCAAGATGCGTTCTTTAGCTTGGACAATGATATTTTTATATTCTTCTCTTGACATCGTTGAATTTTGCATTACTGAGCCAATGTTTCCAACGTTAAGTTTTATCGAACCAGAAGAAAGTGTTGGGCTACAAGAAGGATTAATAACTGATTAGTAAAATAAGCGCTAGTAAAAGAAATGATACTTATGAAAAACGACGAGTTATCTAAGCCTTATAACTCACACATTGAGGCAATGTAATCTTGATAACAAAGCTTCAAGCCGATTTGTTCCATCTTCATATGCTTCATCAATAGAATGATAGCAGTCCGTCCTCACCCAATGAATAGCATGTGTTTTCTATAGCAAATAAAGATTAGACCGGTAAGCAACACTCATAATTTGCCAGATATGTGGTTATTGTTGATATTAAACAAAAGTAGAACTTATAAAATAAATATATTTCGAAAAAATATATTGTTCCTATATGGTGTAGTTTTACCTATTTACAATGTTAAAATTATAAAAAAAAATCATCATAGAGTGGTTGGAAAATTTTAATATTTAAGAGAGTGATAATATAGGAAAAGTCAATCACCATACGTGGTTGTGGATAACTTATAAAAAGTGCAAAAAATCATGACAAGGAATGAAGCGGTAAACATTTGATGACATAATTCTAATCATGTCCAATGCTATACCATATAAATATACAATTTACACGAGAACATATAAACAATTTTTAAGTTATTAATTTATTAGAGAGAAATATGTTAACAGATCAACCTTTCATGATAGCATAATACTAGTAAACACTAGGATGAAGAGAGTACATTATTATGCCGCATGCACTCTTATATTAGTTTGAGTAGTTTCATAAGGAAGAAAACAACATCCATAATTTGAGTATACTAGCCCTGTATAAAGTTACATACATCTATTCCAAATTATAGCTCACTTCGGTTTTGTCTTAAATCAAACTTTTAAACTTTGACCAAGTTCATATAAAAATGCTTCAATATCTACAACATTAAATTAGTTTCATTTGATTGTCTATGAAATATGTTTTTTATAGCACTTTATTTAAAGTTGCAGATGTCAATATATATTTTTCTCAGAACTTGGTCAAAGTTGAAGAAGACTTAGGACAAAACTAAAGTGAACTATAATTTGGAACAGAGGAGGAGCACAACACCATCTGATTTACAAGCATGCACTCTTATAATAGCTTGAGTAGCTTCATAAGGAAGAAAGCCACATCTATAACTTGAGTATGCATGCTGACCATGTATAAATGACAAATTAGAGTATTATCTAATCAACCGAAACATATAAAGGGATGGTGTATATGGTACATACCTTTTCAACATGATCAAACACAATGACATCACCGTAGAGGCCTAAATGAATGTCAGGAAGGTTCCTATCGTCATGCGGTGCCTTACTAAAAGGAAGCTTCTTTGTTTCAACATAACGTACTGTATCATATGAGAAGAATCCAACCCATCCCCCTACAAAATATCATAAAAATGTTGTGACCGTAATTGATACAAAACAAAGAGCTATCCCCATGTCTTCCCTACAGAGCATTCTAGCTATTGAAGAGAAGTAATATTAGTATATCACCAAACAACATTCTAGCTATTTAAGTGAAGTCAAAATATACAAACTTGGACCAACAAAATTATTCAAATTACATACAAGATTAGGACATGAAACTTGTATCAATAGACTTACATCCAAAGTGCCTCTAATTTGAGATTGATTTATTAGAAAATGACAACATACAGTAAGAAAATTTAACGGCTAAAATATATTTTGTTATACTTTTTCCTATTAAAATGCTCTTATCATTTTGAGACAGAGGGAGTACTAGCAACATGCGCATGGAGAATAGGACAAGGCTCATGGCCTCACCCCAAGTATGTAAAGCAAGAGGCAACAGAGGATGTTTTTACCTCAAAGGAAGTTCACAGATGTATCATCTATGGCAAGTGACAGTATGACAACAATTTGAGATACACAAATCACAGCTAGCATTCTCATTCTAAATCCAGAGTAACTGGAAGGGGGGAAAAGTGTACCACAAAATGCATCAGGGAGGCCGTCAGTAATCTGCGGGTTCCACTGCTCCATGATGATCCTGGGGATCTTCATCGGATCAGGCACGAAGTGCTCCCTCCTCGACTTCATCTCATGGTCCATCACTGTCACATGGTTAGCCTTGGCCACGATCTCCATGGCAGGCTGCGCCCCGACCACGCTGTACCTCCCCTGCAAATCACATGCTCGGTGAAATGTCTGGACTACCAGAGGCCGAGAGCCGGCCGGCCGGGTGTCACGGATAGCGAATCTATGACTCACCACATTGGTGCCCTCGGAGCCCTGCTCGACGGACTCGAAGAGGAAGCTGGGCGCCTCGCGGTCGTCCTCCTTGACGAGGCAGCGGTACGCGAGCACCGGCGTGAGGTGATCGGAGAAGATGCACCTCGTGAGCGGTAGGAGGTTGCAGCCCTCCGCCGCCGCCGTCCGGAACTTGGACTCCTCCTCCCTCACCGCTGAGCGCACGCACGAGAGACGAGACCGTACCACGGCATTAATCAACCAAAACTGCAGCATACCCAATCTCAATTCGGCGGAGCAGACAGCCTCGGATCGAGGCACAGGCACTCACCGACGGCGTCGAGCTGGTGGAACGTGGCGGTGGTGGCGCGGCAGGTGACGACGGCGTTCCCCCGGCGGCGGAGGCTCAGCGGCCGCGACGACGGCGCGAGGCGCAGCGAGAGCGCGAGGCTGGCGGTGGCCATGGACTGCAGGCGGATAACAGCAACGCAAGTGTGCCGATGGTTGTTGAGGGGGCGAGCGACAATGGATATAGATAGCGGCGGGGCGGAGCGGGGCGCAAGGGAAGAGCACGCGGGCGGCGGGCGGGGACGATTGGAGTGGAGCGGGGGAGGGCGCGCGGACGCGGCGGGACACGTCGTGGCAGCGCCTGGCTTTCCGGCGTGGCCACCCGCGTGCTCCGCTAAAGACGAAAGAACGGATTATGTTGTGTTGTGGCGCCCCGCCCACGAGGTTTCAGGCTGCTCGCATGCTTGGATGGATGGACATGCATGTTTTTCTCTCAACTCTTCTGTTCAGCGCACGGATTAGGATGTTTTTTCTCCCCTTTTTTCGCCTTTTGGCCGGTGCATTTTTCGGGGGTGAAAATCCGAATCAGCAAAGCATCTTTTTTAGATCAAAGAATGTGCCCTTCCTTTAATGCATTGGTAGAAGAAGTCAGCTTCAAGCTATGTCGAAATTCAAATCAACAAATAGCACCGTTAATTAAATAAATAAAAAAATGTTCCCTTTGCTAAATCGGTAGAACAACTTAACCTAAGTGTTGGGGAGAGGCATTGCCTTTTCGCCACCACCCGCCTTGCCGTCAGTGTTTTCGCATGACTACCTTTCGGGAGACCGGTGGTTATTGACAGGTAAGGCGAATGTCATTTTATCTCGGCTAAGACATAAGGCTTTTCGACCTTCACACCCGTAACCCGCCAAAGCGGCGAGGGCGTCCTTTCGCTCATCATGACGCTTTCGGTATGATGATATATGTGTTGAGCAGGTTGACCCTTTTCGTCTCCGTGTTACGAAGGGGCGAACAGGAGCTGCACGGCTCCCTCGACGTGGTCCCCACTTATGTCAGCTACGGGGCGGGGAAGGGGGACCAGACGAGGAAGGAGCCCACCAGGGGAGCCCAAAGGCGGAATTGACCAAAGAGGGCCCGGTAGTACGGAATATGCTCTAGAATTTGGGCATTTAGAAGGGCACTTCTGTCATTGTAAATGGTGTGGATGTGTATAAATAGAGCTCTAGGAGAGTCGTGTAAGGAGAGGAGGAATGAAACCCTAGTTCTTCCAATTATTGATATTCGTCATTCTGGCATTCCCTATTCCTTTCGTTTGTCTTTACATTTTGGGTTACTTGAGCGGCAACCAGTTTCGAAGGCTAAGGCCTAGAACAACACTGAGGCAGGCTAGTACATTCATATTGAAATCCAAATAAGCAAATAACGATGGTAAATCGAAGAACAAATCAAAAAAACTATGTTAGATAATTGAGGAATTAATTTAAATAACCGGATTTGTATCATAGGAAAACTAATCAATTCAGATGAGCAGAAAATGATGAGTCAATAATGTATTTCCGAATATATCCAAAAATAAAACAAAGAAAAAACAATCAATATGCTAAAAACAGAAGCGATCAGCACACACGCATGAGTTTGGCACAAACATACATAAACAATGAGAAACCGTTTATTACAATTACCGAGGGATATTTTTGTTTTGTTCCTAGAACCACCAAACAGACTTAGGTTGTCTGTGTCTCTATACCGATCACTGTTGCTATTTTTTAGGTTGGACCTATTCTGAGGATAAGTTACACCGGGCCCACTACGCCCGATGGTAAACGGGCCGGCCAGCGAGCCAGCGACCCCTATAGAGGAGAATTAGCAAACGGGCCACCACATCTTGATGAAAGAATCTTTGTCTTCGAGAAAATAACTGTTTCATCTTAAAAAATTCTACACTCACGTAATTTAGAGCAACCACAACTTTTTAAGCCCTTTCTAGACGGGGTTAACAAATCACATGACATGATGATAGGTGGATAGATGTATATCTGGACCGATTTGGATTGGACTTTTCAGCTCTTAGGGATGTTGAAATTTTGTGTTTTTCCTTTCAAAAAACTGATGAACCGTGGTATTGGTTGAAGAAGTATTTCTTTCTACGTAGTAATAGTGAAAATTGGGACAAAAATGACACACAACCAGCCTTTAGCATTTAAAATTTATCAAAAAAAATTCTGAGCCCTACGGTATCTAGTGCTGTTACACAGCCAGCACACAGTACTTCTGTGTCATGCTTGACGCAGCAGCTGTTGCCACATCATGGCGTCGACAAAAAGCCGAACGAGCCCTTCGTCTCTAAATAACTGTCCCTTTCGGTTTATGTGTCATAAGTTTGACTAGATTTGTAGAAAATACGTGCAACATTTGTATCTCTAAATAAATTTATTATGAAAAAAAATTCAACCCGATCTATTTAATGATATTAATTTTATACCATAAATATTAATTTTTAATATATATTTAGTCAAAGTTATTTCTCAAAAAACAAAAACGACAGTTATTTTAGGACGGAAGAAGTATGTAACATTGTATTGGTGTTGTTCAGCAGTGCTGTAGCCTATCACAGGAACTTTTGAAGAGAGTCATTTTGCTTTATCTTGATTGTATTACAAACCTCATAATAACATATAGGAGTATTAATACTGCCTCCGTCCCAAATTATAAGTTATTTCAATAATCTTGGAGAGTCAAAAGATCGTAGATCAAATTTATATGATAACATAATAAATTAATAATACTTATGATATTAACTAAGTCTCATTAGATTCTTCATTAATTATATTTTTATAGTATACATATTTGATGCTATAAATCTTTGTAATTTTCTCTGTAATTTTGGTCAAATTTGAAATGCTTTGACTCTCAAGTTTTTTTTGAATGACATGTAATTTGAAACGGAGGTCAAGTTCGGAGCATAGCGCATCAGTTCAATTAAATTCGATGAGACGGTGACGACGACTTGGGTACCGAAAAGTCGCGGCAAACAGCAGCGACGCGTGAGATCGACGGATCGGGAGGGACCAGCGCCCAGCGGGGAAGCTTGTTCGTGGCGGCTGGGCCCTTTTCACGACTGTAATAACAAGAAACGGTGCCGGTGGTTAATACATACTATGATACTAGAGTGAGAGAGACCAGAGAAGAGGAATTCATCAGAATTCAGAAGTCGGATCTGGCTCGGCATATGCTTTACGATGATCCTTCGTACTAATCCTCTACTACACGGCAATTGACAGATACTGTAAAATGGGAGCAAGGTTGGCCATCGGCATCGAACGGAAAAAAAAGAAGCATACTGCGAACATATGCTAACATACTAATAATATGTATTTTTGAAAGGTACTACTAATATATTTTTTTCAAAGATACTACTACTAATATTATCGGTCACATACAAAAATGTACAGACAAGAAGAGCATGCCAGTCAGGCGTATACATGTGCCAATCTGTTTGCACCGACTGGGCCCGCCTTATGATTGGCAATCTGGCATCGATCATCTGTCTGGATGATTGTTGGGGAATCTCACGTCTCCGTTACGAGGGGAAATATACTCTCTTTTTTATTGTCCTTACTCGTGTAAGCAATTTTTTACTACCACCTCCGCTCCAATTTGTAACTGCTTTTGGCTTTCCAAATATATATATATATATATATATATATATATATATATATATATATATATATATATATGCATAATGTACATGTAGATACATAGCTAAAGATAAACAAGTAGTAGTAAATATACTTGCTTAAAAGGGAATTGTTGCCATGGTCAAGGAATTGCTTGAAAGGCAAGCGAAGAGAACAGAAAAACTATTCCCCAACTTAGGCCATTTTTGGGTCCTTGCAGTTTTTGCCGGTTTTTAAAAATTAGGTGGGATCCAAACATATCAATTTTTGCTACCAGTTTTTTTTCAGATTCTTAAACACCAAGAAGCTGTTGATACTTAGTTTTTATCAGTTTCTTGTGACATGTGAGCAATAAATGAAGCCAAATTCTTAAAATCTAGGGATCTAAACACCCCACCAGTTTTTACTTGGAATATAAATTTTAGAAACTAGAGGCAAAACTAGTTTTTGAGAATCTAAAACTTATCCACAGGCCCTTAAAGCTGCTTCAGCTTCAACTCTACTCCTTGTTTGTCAGGGGTACTTCACATGTTCAGAAATTCTGTCTGGAGAGAGAAAACAAAAGAAAAATCCTTACTCCCACGTAATATAAGTGCATTCTAGTGTTTTTTTAGCAATTAAGCGAAAGGGTTACCTCTAACTTGAGTTTACAATTTATGGAATTTCTACATATTCATGGCTATCTTCCACATGCATCGATGTTTTCGGACCACCGACGAGTAAATTTGTATTTACACGTCTGGCTCTAATGGTATGCTCGGAGGACACAAGGGTTTATATTGGTTCGGGCGGAACGTCCCAACGTCCAGTTCGCTGCTGCTCGTGTTACCGGCACTTGGTTTGCAGTGGGGGTTACAAACAGGCGAGAGAGGGAGAGGATCCCAAGTCTCTGGTGGAAGGAGTGAACGGGTACTGAGAGCTCGCTTGTCGCTCAGCCATGTGCTCATGTCGTGCTCTTGTGTCTAGATCCCCCCGATCTCCCATTTTTATGGGGCGCCCTGCTTCCCCTTTTATAGGCAAAGGGAAAGCGCAGATTACAGAGGAGAAAAAGGAGAAGAACCAGAGAGAGAAAAAGGCTTCCAAGGTTGTTGGGTCCTTCTTCTCCTTCACACAGGTCCCGTCGATCCTGTAGATGTCAACATGGATGGCTCCATGTTGTGGCCCTGTTCACCACTGGCGTCATCTACCGATCATAGCGTTCCACTCCGTCTCGGCGGACGTCGTGATGAACTGACGCACCTGTCAGCGTTCGTATGAGGATTAGGCAGAACAGCATCGGCACGCCCAACACTGTTCTTGATGTGAATCCCCAGGTATGGCCCGTCATGGCCACGGGTTACATCGAGGCGTGCCAGCCTCTTCCCTAGCGTCAGAGTTTTGACCCAGGCCCATACGCTTGGACCTGGAGTGGTTGGCGACGGTATGGGTCCCCGTTGGATGAGACGAATCTCGCGTCCTCAAGGTCAGGTGAGACAGAGCCCGCGACCTTGGGCGAGATGAAAACCGTGTCCTTGGGGTCGGGTGAGACGGAGCCCATGGCCTCGAGGTCGAGCAAGACGGAGCCCGTGGCCTTGAGGTCGGGTGAGACGGAGCCTGCGGCCTTGGGCGAGATGGAACCCGCGTCCTTAGGGTCAGGCGAGACAGAACCCATACCCAAGGGGTCGGGCGAGACGGAGCCCGCAGCCTTGAGGTCGGGCGAAACGGAGCCCACAGCCTTGGGGTCGGGCGAGACCTTTTAATACGTCTTGAGCCATCTGGGGGAGTCAGCGTGGGCGCTAACTTCCTTGCTTTGGGAATCCCTAATATCGATACCCAACAGTAGCCCCCGAGTCTACGGAGGAGTAGAATACTCCTTTGGAGGCTTTTTTGGACGACAGGACTCTGAAGGCCTTGGCCTTCTTTTTGTAGCCCGTGACGTGCCCTGGTAGGACAGTGATTCCCTTTTGTCGCGACCAGTCTTCTTGGGGGCATGTAACCATAGAATTCGGGGAGGTCGGAAAGATTTTTCTTGATTCTGGTCCCCTAGGATTCGATCGGTCCACCGTTGTACTACGACCGCGCGTTCAGTCTCCTTGCAAGTCCAACTTCCCTCGAGCCCCTGCGCATAGCAAGGGTCCGATCGAGGGTCGGCTCGTCTTTTCTATCATCATCCCTCAAGCGTTTTTTCGATAAAATAGAGAGGCTGAGCCGGGTCTTGTTTTTCCTCGATGGACGAAACATGGTGCTCGATGAGCTGTTAACGGGCCAGTCCGAGTGGGGCCCCGACTTCCCGTTCATGGGGGTCTAGCATGGGTCAGCTGGTGACCGACTCTAGGCTCTTGGCGGCCAATCCATATAGTTCTTGGGTCTGTTTGGCTGGTCCTAAGGGCTTGTTGCCTTTCTTCGAGGAAAAACTATAGACTGGGAACCGACCAAGACTCGAATGTGGGACGGAATGCCTACGGCGCTCGTGCGGCCGGGTACTGGCCGCTAGTGGGCCTATCCCTTTTCTCCCCTTGCTCTAAGGGTGCCCCAGAGCGGCTGTGAACCCATCGATAGGCCAGCCTTCGAACTCCTAGTTCTGAATGGGCCGTAGGAGCATTTTCAGCTCTGTATCCCTCCTTACCTGCGACGGTTCTTGGCCCATCAACCAAGCAAACCATCATCCAGCGTGTCCTTCGAGGACATGGCCAGAGATAGCATGTGCACAATCTTCAGAGAGAGGTGATGTGATGCGGCGTAGCCGGTGCATGAACCTAGGTGGACAGTTCTCCTTCTCGCCCTGCTCTGTCCTATAAATAGCGGCCTCACCCTTCATGTTTCTGCACACCAAAACCATAGCCTTACCTTCTCTGTTTCTCCATCACCGTCGTTCGGATCTGCCATGCTTGCTAATCTGTCGCTGGAGCCCTAGATTTGTAGCTTCCGCTTCTACTTCTCTACCGCCGCCTTTGCTTCTCCCACAGCCGCCTCCATCCTCCATGGATTTGTGGTACCACTCTGATGTTTCCCATGCGCGCATGGAGGGCCTCATCAAGCGTGGTCTTTTCCGTGAGAGGACCGATGTGGTGGAGTGTCTTGTGCCCGACCGTGAGGATGTGCCAGCACCGCCCAACGGCTATGTCATCTCCTTCATGCCCTTCCACGATTGTGGACTCGTGGTTCCTCCCACCTTTTCTTCTAGAATCTGCTGCACCACTATCAGATTGAGCTGCAGCACTTGAACCCTAATGGGATCCAGCACATCGTGGCCTTCATCACAATGTGTGAGGGGTACCTATGGATCAAACCCCACTTCAAGCCGTGGAGATATTTCTTCTCCATCTCCTTGATAAAGAAGAAGGAGAGAGGCTAGGAGACCCCGGTGCCAAAGGGATGCGTGGGCATTCACCTTCGAGGGCAGCGGGCAACCGAGTACATGCCCTACTAGCTCTCTAGATCCAATGAGGGGTGGCATTCATATTGGTTCTACCTGAAGAATGACCCTGCCGCTCCCTTGTCGATCTTCTTCGGGCGCCTGGTCAAAGAGGTACCACCGTCATGGCCATGGGGGCCACCCATCAACGAGAAGAAGAGGATGTGTGACCTCCTTGAGGCCATCATGTTCCTAAAGACCCATGGCCTCCTCGAGGCCAGCGTCATTAGGGGGTATCATGCGAGGAGGGTGGCGCCACTGATGGCGCGTGTCCTCCCGCTGTATGGGATGATGCCCGACGCGTAGCTCATCAGGACGATGCTTGCCTAGGGGTTGCTCCATGATAGTGAGGTCACATAGCGCATTAAGGAGGCCATGGGGAAGGGTGATGTCATGTTCCTAATCCCAGGGCATCTCATGATGCAGCCGGACGTGGGCTTCATCGAGCTACCGGTGGGGTTAGTCTTCTAGGACTCTATCACGCCGCTGCCAGAGCATGTGGCCATGAGGGTGGCAAACCATGCTATGGATGAACAAAGGAAGAAGAAGAAGGATGACAAGGAGAAGAAATGGTGGTCGAAGCAGTGAGCAAAGCTACCGCGAGGGAAGCGGTGTCAAGGTTCATCAGGAGAAGAGGAGGAAGAAGAAGAGGAGGAGGAGGATGATGGCTCCAGGTTACACATCCCATGGGATGATCTAGCCACTAGGGATGAGGACCCACCTTCACCATAGGCAGGGCCCTTCCTATGGCATGCCATAGGGTAGGAGGGAGAGGACGTGCCCCAGAGCTGGCAGAATCAAACCTCTTCGCCCCGTCCGGACCTTCAACGACGTTCTCAGAATAGGCGGAATCAGGTCGCCTCACCTTGTCTGGGCCATCGACGGTGGCCCTGGGGCTGGCAGAATCAGACTGTCCTGCTCTGTTCGGTCCATCTATGGTGGCCCCAAAGCCGACGGAAATAGGTCGCCCCGCTCTGTCCGAGCCCTCAGTGGCGCCTCTAGAGTCAGCAGGAGGTGGCCATTCTGATTTGTCCAAGCCCTCCGAGCCAAGGCAGGGCTCAAAGTGGCAATGTGCCAATGAGGAGTAGTCGGGGTCGAGAAAGCTAGCCCCAAAATGTCCTTGCATGATGGCGTTAGGGTGAGTCAAGAGTTTTTTCATCCTTTTGTCTTAATGAATTTTTGCCATAAACTGACTGCCATGTCCCTTGCAGCGTCAGAGGATGTGGGACTCTCCTGCGGCTCGCTCCAAAAAAGATCCTCCTACAAACACGCCAGGAGCCGGCTGGCGCTATGCCGGTGGTGAGCTTGAGTGGCATTGGGGCGACCACGATGTCGACCGGGGAGGTGCAGCCGATGGCTGCATCCATGGGAGAGCAGGCGGAGGAGGGTGCATCTGGGGCACCTATGGTGGGCGTGGCATGGCCGGTCGTGTCCTCGATGTCACAGGCGGAGGTGGCACGACTGAAGCCATCATCCATGCAGGTGGCCATGTCTGCAGTGAGGCGAACAGAAGGGGGTGCACCTGAGGCATCCTTCATGGATGTGGTGACAGGGTAGGCCTATGTCTCTGTGTCACCCGCCCCCTCTATCGCTAGAGGAGCCACTCCAGAGGAGCTACCACCGCAAGAGAGGTTGGTGTGGGGACGTCCCAGTCTCTGGTCCGGGTGGCTACCCTCAATTACACAATAGAGGAGAGGGAATGGGGGAGCGTCCACATGAAGGTTGGGGACACGGGTCATGCCCTGACCACCATGCTAAGCTCGATGCACAACATTGTCGCCCCGGTAGGCCAGCTATGATATGACCATGCTTTTGACCCTCATATTCTCTTTCCGTGCCTCTAAGTCTTATCATCTACGCAGATCCTTATGGTCCACGGCTGGGAGAAGTCCCAGTTCCTTGCCGAGGAGATGTGGCAGAGTGAGAGGCTGGCTGCACAGCTCGTTGTTGCCCATCAGGAGGTTGTTGAGCTTGCCCCTGCTGCCCAGAGGTGGTTGACCTCTGAGTCGGGAAGAAGGATGCTTGTGATGACACCTGTGAGGCCGAGGAGAAGCTCGTGGCCCTAATCGAGAGAGTGCGCACAGACACCGTGGAGGCTGAGCGGCTATAGAAGGAGCGGGACGATTTGCTCTAGGGCGTAGAGGAGCTCCACACGACGATTGACCTGGCTCACCAGGAGTGCGCTGACACTCAGCTATGGATCGACCACCTCGAGGATGAGCTTTAGGGGGAGAGGGAGGTTGCAGTCGAGGGCGTGTCCGCTAGGCTCACCACGGAGGTCGGCCCATGCCAAGAAGAGGTCCGACGCCTGGAGGCCGAGGTGACCGGCAGCGTGATGAGGTGTGTAGGCATCAGGTGGATATGAACGGTAAGTCTCCAGTTTCCCTTGTTATCTTTATCCCTCAAATCCGTGGTAAGCCTTTTGACACGGTTGGTATGTGACTTGGGCAGGTCTCGACGACTAGCTCAGGGCGGAGGTGGTGAAGAGCCATGGCCTAGAGAAGGGGCTCAGCGAGGTGAAGGACACCCTCTAGAAGGAGAGCGATGAACATGACAACCTACGTGTCGCCGTCCAGCTGGCCCCAGAGCAGGAAACAAGCTCGCTCATGGTTTACACCACCTGGATCACGGACTGGGCACATGATATGGCAAGGGGCACGCTTCGCTTTGGTGTTCACCTATCATTCATGATCATCCGTTCTCATTATGATAACATTGATCTAGCGACGATGAGCCAAGGCTTAGTGTCCGTCTATATCGATGCTGAGCTAGATGACATCGAGAAGGAGGTGGCCCCCTAGCGCATGACATTTCCCTCCCTAGGATCTGAGCCATCATCCTACAACCGTGCATTCGGTCTCCTTACGAGTCCAACTTCCCTTGAGCCCCCACGTGTTGCAAGGCTCCGGTTGAGGGGTCGGCTCATCTTTGTAATCATCATCCCTTAAGCGTTTTTTCGATAAAATAGAGGGGCTGAGCCATGCCATGTTTTTCCTCGATGGACGAAACATGGTGCTCGGTGAGCTATTAACGGGCTAGTTTGAGTGGGGCCCTAGCTTCCTGTTCATGGGGGTCTAGCATGGGTCAACTGGTGACCGACTCCCGATTCTCAGTGGCCAATCCATATAGTTCTCGAGTCCATTCGATCGGTCCCAAGGGCTCATTGCCTTTCTTCGAGGAAAAACCATGGGCTAGAAACCGACTAAGACTCGAACGTGGGCTAGGATGCTCACGACGCTCGTGTGCCTAGGTATTGGCCGCTAGTGGGCCTATCCCTTTCCACCCTTCACTCTAAGGGCGCCCCGGAGTGGCTGTAAACCCGTTGGAGGGCCAACCTTCAAACTCTTGGGCCTGAATGGGCTGTAGGAGCATTTTCAACTCTATATCCCTCCTTACATATGATAGTTCTCACGCCTGTGTACACCAACACCGAGCTGGACGACATCAAGAAGGAGGTGTCCCCTCTGGCATGGGACTTACCTACCGAGATAGAGGATGAGATCATCCCCCCAAGAAATTAGTTAGGTAGATAAGTCAGGCGAAAAACTTATAATAAGTGGACAAGCTGTTAAATTTCGTTATGGTCAAACATATTTTTAGCTCTTCTCCCCTTTTTGTATAAAAATTTTGATACGTTCTGACCCTTTCCATCGTTAAGGCTATAAAGCTCGGGGCACGGGTGAAAAAACTCTAATCACACTGGTGAGCAAAAATGTCGTAGCCACTGGGCATAGGTTTCTTATAGTCCGACCAGTTTTACTCAGCGTTTATTTCTGCAACCCTTGCTTCTAGATCTTAACGTGAGAAAGGATCAGGCATAGAGAATGTCTACCGGATAGATATACTCTTTAATGCGTTCTGACTCTTTCCATAGGTAATGCTAAAAAGCTCAAGGTATGGGCAAAAAACTCTAATCACGCTGGTGAGCAAAAATGTTGTAGTCGTTGGGGCGTAGGTTTCTTGCGGTCCAACCAGTTTCACTAAGCGTTTGTTTTTGCAACCCCTACTTCTAGATCTTAATGTGAGAAAGGGTTGGGCATAGAAAATGTCTGCCGAATAGATACACTCTTATCACCCCCCGAGTGAGGCCTAACCCCTTGCCATTGCCGAGGTCGGGTGTCATTAAAGATTGAGGAGTCGATAGCGAAATCGATAAGAGAAAGCATGTGTAGATTAAGGGTAAAAGCGACGTAGCTATTTGATGTTCTAGGTGTTGACGAAGACTTCGCCATTGATGGTCTTGAGCTTATAGGTGCCTGGTCAGAGCACCTCCGCAACGACGTATGGTCCCTCCCATGGTGGAGAGAGCTTATGGCGATTCTTGTTGCTTTGGATGAGGTGGAGCACCAGGTCCTTGATGTTGAAGGCCCGACCTCATACTCGACGGCTGTGGTACTGGCGCAACGCTTGCTGGTACTTGGCCGAGTGGAGGAGGGCAACATCGCGCGCTTCATCTAGCTGGTCTATGGCATCCTTGAGGGATGCCTCGGCACCCTATTCATTATACGCCTTGACCCTCGGTGCTCCATAGTTGAGGTCAGTTGGGAGGATAGCCTTAGAACCGTAGACCATAAAGAATGCCGTGTAGCCAGTGGCCCTGCTGGGGGTCGACCTCAGGCTCTAGAGCACCGTGGGAAGCTCCATGACCCATCGTCTGCCAAACTTGTTCAACTGGTTAAAGATCCTAGGCTTGAGGCCTTGTAGGACCATGCTGTTCATGTGCTCGACCTGCCCGTTCATGCGGGGGTCGCCACGGCGGCCTAATCGACGCAGATGTGGTATTCATCACAGAATCAGAGGAACTTTTCCTAGTGAACTATGTGTTGTTGTTTGTGATAATGGAATTTGGGACTCCAAAGCGATGGACGAGGTCAAGAAAGGACAGCACGACTTGCTTGGACTTGATTGCGGAGATCGGTCGAGCCTCTATCCACTTTGTAAACTTATCTACGATGACAAGCAAGTGCGTATAGCCCCCAAGCGCCCTCTTGAGAGGTCTGACCAGATCGAGCCCCCAGACCATGAACGACCACATGATGGGGATCATTTGGAGTGCTTGGGCTGGCAGGTGGGTCTGTCGAGTGTAGTATTGACACCCTTCATAGGTGCGCACAATCTATTCAGCATCGGCTACTGTAGTTGGCCAATAGAAGACTTGTCGGAACGTGTCTCTGACTAGGGTCCTAGGTGCGGCATGGTGCCCATAGACCCCATCATGGATATCACTCAACAACTGTTTCCCTTGTTCGATGAGGATGCAGCGTTGCAGGATCCTAGTGTGGCTTTGCCTTAGAGCTCGTCCTCAATAACGACAAAGGACTTGGCGTGATGCCGAGCCACCGAGCCTCTGTTTTGTCGATCGGCAATGCCTCACAGAGGAGTTAGTCAAGGTAAGGCATCCTCCAGTCGGCTAGAGGGTCAGGCTCTATCGCTGGATCCTCGTCAAGCTCTATGACTTTAGGGTCGGATGGAGCCACCGGCTGGTTAGCCCTTGAGCCTAGGGTAGGCGGCCCATCACCAATCTATTCTAGCTCCTCATAGAGGACTGAGGGCTTGTACTGATCGCTGGTGAAGACACCCGTCAGCACTGGCTCTCGGTCGGACACCATTTTCTCCAGCATGTTGGATGCCTCATTGAGGCGCCTTGGGATGTGATTGAGCTAGAGACAGTCAAACTTGTCCTCCAGCTGGTGGACTTCTCAACAATACATAGCCATCTTGGTATTATGGTAGCTTGATTCCTTCATGGCTTGGTCGATGACCAGCTGGGAGTCGCCCCGGACATCAAGCCGTTGGATACCCAACTTGATGCCGATGCGTAGGCCATTGATGAGTGCCTCATACTCGGCCACATTGTTGGAGGGGAAATGGATGCGAACTATGTACCTCATACGTACCCTGAGGAGCAAAACAAAGACCAGCCCCATGCCGACGCTTTTCTTCATCAGCGATCTATCGAAGTACATCATCCAGTACTCTTGGTCAACGACTGCTGGCGGCATTTGGACCTTGATCCACTCTACAATGAAATCAGCTAGCACTTGGGACTTGATGGCCGTCTGAGGGGCATATGAAATGCCTTGACCCATCAGCTTGAGTGCCCACTTTGTGATTCTTTCTGTGGCATCCTGGTTTTGGATGACCTCACCAAGAAGGAAGGACGTCATGACCATCACCGGATGCGACTCAAAGTAGTGACACAACTTTCTATTAGCGATAAGGATGGCGTATAGGAGTTTCTGGATTTGGGGATAGCGAGTCTTGGAATCAGATAAGACCTCGCTAATGAAGTACACGGGACACTGTACTTTGAGGGCATGTCCCTCTTCTTCTCGCTCTACCACCAAGGCAGCGCTGACCACTTACGTGGTGGCCGCAACATAGAGCAGAAGTGGTTCCCCATCGGTTGGGGAACTAGGATCGAGGCCTTCGTCAGGAGATGCTTGACCTTGTTAAGTGCCTCCTAGGCCTTAGGCGTCCATTCAAAGTGGTTGGCCTTCTTCAAAAGCCGATAGATGGGGACACCTCGTATACCAAGGCGTGAGATAAAGCAGCTGAGCGTGGTGAGGCACCCTATAACTCACTGTACCCCCTTTATGTTCTAGATTGGGCCTATCCTCATGATGATCGAGATATTTTTCAGGTTGGTTTTGATGTTGTGCTTCGAGACGATAAAACCCAGCAGCATACCCCTTAGGACCCCAAAAACGCACTTCTCGGGGTTGAGTTTGATACTGTTTGCTCAGAGTTTCATGAAGGTCTGCTCTATGTCAGCTATGACTTGGTCAGTCAGTTTGGATTTGACCACGATGTCGTTGATGTAGGCCTCGACGGTCCACCTGATGAGATACCTGAAACACTTGAGCATGCAGTGTTGGTATGTAGCCCTTGCGTTCTTCAGGCCGAACGGCATTGTGACATAGCAGGACGATCTAAATGAGGTGATGAAAGATGTCGCAAGCTGGTCAGACTCTTTCATCGTGATTTGATGGTACCTGGATTATGCATCAAGGAAGCAAAGGGTTTCTCACCCTGAGGTCGAGTCAACTACTTGGTCTATGCGTGGCAAAGCAAATGGATCCTTTGGACACGCTTTGTTGAGACCCATGTAGTCAACACACATTCTTCATTTCCCACTCTTTTTTCATACAAGAATGGGATTGGCTAACAACTCGGGGTGGTATACTTCCTTGATAAACCCAGCCGCCAAAAGCTTTGCAATCTCATCACCGATGGCCCTGCGTTTCTCCTCATCGAAGCGACGCAAGCGCTGCTTCACCGGCTTGGAGCCTGGCCTGATCTTTAAGGCATGCTCGGCAACTTCTCTCGGAATGACTGGCATGCCCAAGGGTCTCCATGCAAAGATGTCTCTGTTGGCGCGAAGGAAGTCAGCAAGCGCGCTTTCCCATTTGGAGGAAAGCGTGATGCCGATGCGCACCACTTTGCCCTTAGAGCCACTAGCGGTCTATGAGGACCTCCTTGGCGCCCTCTATAGGCTCGAAAGACTCAGCCAAGCGCTTGGGGTCAGGCGCTTCTTCAACAACCTCCTCCCTAATGGCCATAAGCTCTTTAGAGGCGACAATTGCCATGATGTGTTCGCATCACTCAACCTCGCACTCATAGGCACGCTAGAAGGAGGTGATGACCCCACACAGACCTAGCATCTTCAACTTCAGATAGGTGTAGTTGGGGATGGCCATGAATATCGTGTAGCATGGACGTCCTAGGATGGCGTGGTAGGTCCCGTGGAACCCGACCACCTCGAAGGTAAGGGTCTCTATCTTGCTTTGCCTTGCCCTTGGGGTGGTTGAAAATCGCCCCGACCACCTCCTCGCTCGAGGCGTGGCTAGTGGCGATGTCGAGGAGCTCCTTAGTGGTTCACAGTCCCTTACATCCTAGCTGTGAACTAGGGACTCGCAGGTGGTCTCAAATAGGAAAGCTCCTATGATGTCGACGTCGCAACGTCGGGCAACTCATTGCACTGCCAGAAGAAGCGCCCAATGTACCCATGAAGAGTTTCCCCTGACTTCTGTCGGTAGTTTTTTAGATCCCATGGGTTCCTAGGACACGCGTATGTGCCCTGAAAGTTTCCCACGATGATCTCTTTTAGGTCCGCCCAACTTTGGATTTAGTTGGGCGTTAGGTGTTTCAACCATGTTTGCGCTAAATCGGCCAGGAACAATGAAAGGTTGTGGATAATGAAATTGTCACTATCCGCTCCATCAGCTTGGCAAGCAAGCTGATAATCCTCGAGCTACAGTCTGGGGTTGGTTTCCTCAAAGTATTTCAGGATATTAGTTAGCGGTCGGTACCACGGTGGGAAAACGGTGTTGAGGATGTGTCGGCCAAAGGCCTGAGGTCCCGACAAGTCAGGGCTCAGGCTTCGATCCTCGCCACTGTCGTAGCATCTGCCATGATGAGGGTGGTATCTGTAGCTAGCCTCCTCCCTCTCATCGCCGTGGGCACACCTGCGGGGATCGAGGGTGTTGCGCGCATCATGGTGGAGGTCGAGACACTCATGCACCGGGGCCACAGCACGTGGCCTGCCACCTCGCTGCGCCTAGTCGACTAACACATCCCTATCAGGTCGCTCTAAGGGCACGCGCTGGCTGGCATCGAGCTCACGTCATCGGGATAGAGAGCTCTCGGCCTGCTACACCGCCGCACACTTGAGTAGTGTGCGAATCTCGCGATGGGCCTGACGATCCTTGGGTGTCGCGAGCTCCAAAAGCCCCTAGAGCAAGGCCACCATGGCAGCGATGTTCTGGCTTGCCCGGGTGGAGTGTGGGAGGGCTTCATCTTCCTCGATGGTCCTCTGGTTAACATCACAGGCCATGGCACGTACACACCCACCGTCTCCATGGCGCTCGAGCTCCACGCGTTTCTACTCGAGCTAGAGTCACGCTTCTTTGAGCTCTTGGTGCTGTGCCCTCAGCTGCTCTACCCACAGGTGAGGTGGGGCCGCTGCATCCCCCTCGACCTCGTCATCGAGGTCGTCTGTTGGGGTAGCCCCTCCCTCGTGGATGCTTTCGATGTATCCCTCAGGGGTACTTGCCATGAAATATTCTCGCGAGGGGTAATGGCTCCCCTTGTTGGAGTCAGAGTCAGAGGGCGACTTCGATTCTCCCACAAGAAGGTCGTGGAAAGATTTCACGACATATTCGGTCATCCCCACGAACTCGTTGTTTGTAGGCGATGGGGGCGTGCGCTGCGCCACTAGATGGCCAATAGTCTCTACGGTGTTGCGTAGACCTAACGGGAGCGCTATCGGGGAGCTTCGGATGAGGTATTCTGGGGAGAGCGGCTCTCCTCCGATAAGCTATGTCATGACATTGGTGAACGAGAAGGTGAGGTGGCGTAGGTCCTCTTGGGACGGTCGGGGTCCTAGGAAGACGTCGAGCTAGCGCTCTAGCCTTTGGTAATCGAAGACAAAGAGCTAGTCGCTCCTGAGGGCATGGGCCTCTAGTGCATGCAGCTGTAGCTCCTCAAACGTCTCAGCGATCGTGTTGAGATCGGCGGGGTGGAGAGGCTGGACGGCGGCGAGAACTTGTGCCATCTCTCCCTCTGTCGTAACGATAAAGTCCAGGTTCCCGAAGCACACGTGCACACCTAGGACCCAGCTGACGCCATGACTAGCCATCCGAGGCCTGATGTGGATGTCGAGACGTGTAGAAAGCTCCTACCTGGCACGCCAACTGTCGGTGTTTTCGGACCACCGACGAGTAAATTTGTATTTACGCGTCTAGCTTGGATGGTGTGCTCGGAGGACACAAGGGTCTATACTAGTTCAGGCGGAACGTCCCTACGTCCAGTTCACTACTGCTCGTGTTACCGGTATTTGGTTTGCAGTAGGGGTTACAAACAGGCGAGAGAGGGAGAGGATCCCAGGTCTCTGGTGGAATGAGTGAACGGGTGTTGAGAGCTCGCTTGCCACTTAGCCGTATGCTCATGTCGTGCTCTTGTGTCCAGATCTCCCCCCCATCTCCCCTTTTCATGGGATGCCTGCTTCCCCTTTTATAGATGAAGGGAAAGCATGGGTTACAGAGGAGAAAAGGGAGAAGAACAAGAGAGAGAAGAAGGCTTCCAGGGTTATCGGGTCCTTCTTCTTCATATGGGTCCCGCCGATCCTATATATATCAACAAGGATGGCTCCATGTCGCGGCCCTGTTCGTCACTAGCGCCATACGCAGGCGTCATCTACCGATCATGGCGTTCCACTCCGTCCTGGCGGACGTCGTGGTGAACTGACGCGCCTGTCAGCGTCCGTACGAGGATTAGGCAGAATAGCACCGGTACGCCCGACACTGTTCTTGATGTGAATCCCCAAGTATGGCCCGTCATGGCCACGGGTTACATCGAGACGTGCCAGCCTCTTCCCTGGCTTCAAAGTTTTGACCCAGACCCATACACTTGGACCTGAAGTGGTTGGCGGCGGTATGGGTCCCCATCGGATAAGACGGAACCCGCGTCCTCGATGAGACGGAGCCTGCGACCTTGGGCAAGACGGAAACCGCGTCCTTCGAGTCGGGCGAGATGAAGCCCGCACCCAAGGGGTTGGGCAAGACGGAGCCCGCGGCCTTGGGTGAGACGGAACTCGGGTCCTTAGGGTTGGGCGAGATGGAGCCCCACCCAAGGGGTCGGCGCGAGACGGAGCCCGTGGCCTCGAGGTCGGGCGAGACGGAGCCCGCGACCTTGGGGTCGGGCGAGATATTTTAATATGTCTTGAGCCATCTGGAAAAGTCAGCGTGGGCGCTAAGTTTTTTACTTTGGGTATCCCTAATATCGATAACGATGACATGGTTAAAAGATGTGTTGTTTAACTTGTACAAAAAAAGGAAAGTGAAGATATAATAGCACATAATTTTGACACAGACATATTGTCCTTCAAATTCCTTAATTTCGATATATAATTTTTAAATGCTTCAACACACAGTATTATATGTTTTGATACCCCTCCGATTATAATAATCGGATTACATAATCAAATTTTGATCCAAACAAGATCGGTTATATGACTTAGGTTGGAGAGGATTTATGGACGCTAAAAGTCCAACTGATTGCTTAACTTGTCATACCATAAAGGATAAAATAGGAATTTCTCACTTTAACCTATCATAATTAATCACCCTAATCATTAAACCAAACACTAATTATTATATTCCATAATCATAATTATTAGAATAATCTTATGTATTATCTGGTCTATAAGAGCAAGTATAATAGTAGGCTGTAAGCCGACTAAATGCTGAGGTGGAGGAGAGAGAGGAGAAGCGGGCTGTAAGCTTACCGCCGGCTTAGGCACAAGAACCAAGAAAGTCTGTGAGAGAGACAAATGGGCCATATATTAACTATAAAGAGCTAACTACTATATGAGTGGGCTGAAAGAAAGCTGCAAGAAACCTAACCGCCAGCAAGCCGGCTGTATTATTAGTCTTGCTCTAACAATCGATCCGTGATCAAACAGGTCCTAAGACAATAGGAGTATCTGTTAGGAGCACTATGCTAGTAAAATTCTAGAGCAGTGTGCCAGTAAAATTCTAGACAATCACAGAACCACTTGCTGCAACCCAATCTCCAAAGAGTGCAGAAGCAGATAAATATCAACACAATCGATGTCAATTTGCGTTTAAAATACGGGACTGCAGTCGGTCAAAATTCAAAGTGCGCAAGCGTGTGGCTCTTGTCGCATTAGCGTAGCCCACAGCAAAACAAGAAAAATCTGCCTGCTGAGCCTGAGCGGTGAGCACATTTCTTTCTCGAGACGTGGCGTATGCTTTTCCCAGCAGGTAAAGACCATTTGCAGGCAAACAAAAACGACCAGCCTAATAACCCAATGATCGGTGGGACCAGATGCCTAGCGGTCCCACTGCTCCGTCTCACATTCGCTGACAGCCTTGGTGCGCGCCTCGCGGCAAGCACCGTGCTCTCCGCGAACCGAGCTCCCTCCCCATGACGTGTGGGTCCACGGACGGCACCTAACGGGACCCACCTGTCCGCTTTCACTAACCACCTTCCCGACCCCAACGCCCACGGGGTAAAATCGGAAAGGATTAAAAAAATCGCCGCCGCCGCCCGCTCGCCAAAGCAAAGCAACTGCTTAAATTGAAAAAGGAAAAAAAAAAAAAAAACAGAGAGCTCATCAATTCAACTGAACAGCAAGCGCACCAACCCTACCCGCCGCCGCCGAAGGCGAAGACCTATCTCCCGGTCCGGCGCGATGGCCGCCGCGGCCCGCCACGTCCCTGGGACGCGCCTCCTCGTGGCGCTCCTGCTGCTGGCGCTGGTCGTATCCGGGCACTGCCTGGACGCGCACCACCGCGGGCTGAAGCGCCGCCGGCGAAAGCACGAGATCTACTCCCCGGTCAAGACGGTGGTGGTGGTGGTGATGGAGAACCGCAGCTTCGACCACATCCTCGGCTGGCTCCGCCGCACCCGCCCCGACATCGACGGCCTCACGGGCCGCGAGTCCAACCGCCTCAACGCCTCCGACCCCTCCTCCCCGGAGATCTTCGTCACCGACGAGGCCGGCTACGTCGACTCCGACCCCGGCCACGGCTTCGAGGACATCCGGGAGCAGGTCTTCGGCTCTGCCGACACCTCCGCGGTGCCGCCCCCCATGTCCGGCTTCGCGCAGAACGCGCGCGGCATGGGCCTCGGCATGCCGCAGAATGTCATGAGCGGGTTCAAGCAGAACGCCGTCCCCGTCTACGCCTCCCTCGCCGACGAGTTCGCCGTGTTCGACCGCTGGTTCGCCTCCGTGCCCACCTCCACGCAACCCAACCGCCTGTTCGTCCACTCGGCGACATCCCACGGCCTCACCTTCAACGCCCGCAAGGACCTCATCCATGGCTTCCCGCAGAAGACCATCTTTGACAGCCTCGAGGAGAACGGCTTGTCTTTTGGCATCTACTACCAGAACATCCCAGCCACGCTCTTCTACCAAAGCCTCCGCCGCCTGAAGCACCTCGTCAAGTTCCACCAGTACAGCCTCAAGTTCAAGCTGCACGCCAAGTTGGGGAAGCTGCCAAATTATGTGGTGATTGAGCAGAGGTACTTCGATTGCGAGATGTTCCCAGCAAACGATGATCATCCATCACATGATGTGGCAAGGGGACAGAGGTTCGTTAAAGAGGTGTATGAGACACTGAGGGCCAGTCCGCAGTGGAACGAGACGGCCCTGATTATCACATATGATGAGCATGGTGGATTCTATGACCATGTACCTACGCCGGTCGTTGGAGTGCCCCAGCCTGATGGAATAGTTGGGCCTGATCCATACTACTTCAAGTTTGAACGGCTTGGGGTGCGTGTTCCCACCTTTCTCATCTCACCTTGGATCGAGAAGGGCACTGGTGAGTACTTCTTGCGTTGAATTCTTAATTTTGCTGACAGTAAAGCATGTCATACTGAGAAACAAAAGTTCAATAGAATTCTGAAAATTTTGATGCCTGGCAATGGGTACTATTGATTTAAATTAGCTTCAGGTAGGAACTAATTTTCAAGGTCAGCTTGCATTTTATTTGATTGAAGCGATAGTACAAATATTTTAATGTCATTGGATTGGATTCTTATCAACATTTTATAAGGACAACTTCACTGTAAACTTAGTGCAGAAACATTCAGTGTAGAGGATGCTGTAATTTTCCTGTAGTTGATGAACAAATGAGTTTAGTCTTTCAGCTTCGAGGTTTAATACATGTATGGGAAGTAGCACTGCAAAGAATTTAGCAACTATGTGAATAAAATTCAGACTTCCTACATCGACTTGTGTTATGGTGGAGACATCCTATATGTCTGGCAAGCAGTAGTCCATGTGGAGAGTTTGTTAGATGTAACTTATGTAAGTAGCATTTCAATGACCATTCTCATGAAAGAGGACTGAGCTGCCTTTTATGCTATTGTTATGCTATCTCTGTGTTTTGATTATCCTTATATTAATGTTAACAAAATTAGGAATTTTAAACATTTGCTGAACCTATTCATCAGGAAATTATGCTTCCAATATTGAGCTGCATGTTTTCACCAGCAGAATTCACACCTTACTTTTCATTTCTGCAGTGATCCATGAACCAAATGGTCCACAGGAAACCTCACAATATGAGCATTCGTCCATTCCTGCAACAGTAAAGAAGCTATTCAATTTACATTCTAACTTTCTGACAAAGAGAGATGCATGGGCTGGGACCTTTGAGAACTACTTTAAAATCAGGAAAACACCAAGAACTGACTGTCCAGGTATGTATTTATGGTAGTTTGGTATATGTGTTATGGCAATGAAACAACAATTATGACATTTTTGGTACTATACCTGCCACGTCGGTACTTTATCAATGAACTTTTAACAAAAACGAAGGTCAACTAATGCTGTAGCATGTTCTGCTCCTGGAGTTATCAATGGGTAGTGTTCACGTGGACAGCTATACTTGAATGATCAATTTTACTAGGGTCCTAACTAGACATTCTTTTTTCTCCCAAACAGAGAAGCTCCCAGAGGTCACAAAGTCACTGCGACCATTTGGTCCCAAGGAAGATTCATCACTCTCAGAATTTCAAGTGGAGTTGATTCAACTTGCCTCGCAGCTTAACGGTGATCATGTACTGAACACGTACCCAGATATTGGCAGGACCATGACTGTTGGGAAAGCGAACCGCTACGCAGAGGATGCTGTCGCCAGATTCCTGGAAGCTGGTCGGATTGCTTTGAGAGCCGGTGCAAATGAATCTGCTTTGGTGACGATGAGGCCCGCTCTCACCAGTAGGGCCTCCATGTCCTCTGGTTTATCATCAGAGCTCTAATAGATTGTTCCACAGTCTGCCCATAAATTACACATTGACATTCACTCTGATTCAGCTGTCGGTGAATCAGAGCTCTTTTGTAACGTGGTAAGAGAGCCTACCTCATGGTGGTGTAGTGCAAATATGATATGATAGCATCATGTAACAGACAGCATGGTTTTGTAAATAGACGTCGTGATATTGGACATCTGGATTCTGATACAGTATATGTCAGTGGGGATTTCTAAAGCATTGTGGAATTGTACCTATTCAGTCTGTACTGTACCTGCTTGTAAAGCAGTTGAACTGCACTTTGGTGTAATGTATAATATGTTACTTAAACAGTATGTTTATGTGCCCTCAAAGCTCAGTGCTGTGATATGCAAGTGACTATGTGTATGTATTCAGAATTGAACTATTCGTAAACAAATTAATCTGTTTGATTGATATCCGCACATGAGGGCTGACGGCTCCTAGCCAGAAGCCTTGGCTGTGGCTTGTCGTAAATTATTGTAAATTTTCAGTCAGAACAATATTTTTCTTTCACACAAACCAGCCAGTAGTACTTCTTCACAAAATCAACCAGCCAACCGAACATGCTGCTAGAGCACAGCGAATAGAAGCAGGAAGTACTAAATGTGACAAGAATGAGTGGCGTTGGAGTTGCAGAAGGGACTAGAAGCTGGAAGAAGACGACAAGAGGTTTAAGAAGGCAGACCTGGCCACTATCCATTCCCAGCTACTGCTACTGCCAGCCATCCATTGCTCCGTTGTCCGTTTCCACCAAATTCAATGGCGCTCAGGCTCTCCCTCGCCCCGTCAGCAGCTGCACCCGCGGCCGCCACATGCCGCTGCAGCAGCGCAAGCTTCCTCCGGCCTCACCGGAGCAGGAAGCCGCGCGGCTGCGTGGTGGCGATGGCCGACCTGCTGGGCGACCTTGGCGCGCGCGACCCCTTCCCGGAGGAGATTGAGAGCCAGTTTGGGGAGAAGGTGCTGGGCAACGTGGACACGCTCCACCAGATCCTCATCCCCACCCTCTCCGCGCTCTCCCTGGCAAGCCTGCCTCTGCAGCCCAACGCGGAGCCTGTCGTCCACGCTGCCTGGCGCCCCTCGCCGGATACAAGTCGAGCACACTAACTGCACACCAGAAACTCAGAAGAACACACATGAACTCAAGAGTGTTTTTGTGCCGCGCACTACTTACGATGTTTTCGGACTCTATTGATATAAACATACAATGTTTGAGCGCACTTCGCGCCACGACGCTGCACTCCCCATGACCTCCGACTGGACCGCGCCATCCCACGACCAAGAGCATGTCGAATACCTCCACTACTATGCAGAAACTAAGAAAACGGGAGGCCACTGCATGAACGCAGTATGCATCTGGCTCCAACTAACTGACGCGCTCAATCTGGTTAGGATTGGGCTCTCCTTATTCTAATCTAGGCCGATAACTATGAGCTGGTCCAAGCTAGGATTACAACATTTCTCCCCCTAAGACTTACTCGGATCAGCTCAACTTGGCGACGCCAATCTTGGTACGCAGTTCGTAGAAGCTTCCTCGCCCAAGAGACTTCGTCAAGACGTCAGCGAGCTATTGTTGAGTGCTCACGTAGTCTAGGCAAATCCTCCCGTCCTCCATGCAGTCACGAATGAAATGAAAGCGTGTATCAATGTGCTTACTCCTGTCGTGAAGCACGGGATTTTTGCTCAGCGCGATGGCGGACTGACTGTCCATCTTCAGTTTCGACGGCTGAACTTGAACACCGATGATGTTTGTCAGCAGCCGGGTGAGCCACGTAGCCTGGCATGCCGCAAGTGCACCGGCCATGTACTCAGCTTCACAGGTGAAGAGTGCCACTGATTTCTGCTTCTGGGATTGCCATGAGATCGGCTTGTCCCCGAGGAAGAAGATTACTCCTGCTGTGCACCTCCGTTCATCGACATCTCCCCCCAAATCACTGTCACTGTACCCCGTCAGCTTGTTGTCGCCACCACTGGCGACCTTGGAGTAGAGTATGCCAAATTCCACCGTGCCTGCGATATATCGCAACAAACGCTTTACAGCAACCAGGTGCTCCTTGCGTGGTGTCTCCATGAACCTGCTCAGGTATCCCACTGCAAAGGTTATATCTGGACGTGTATGGATCAGATACCGCAAGCTGCCGATCAAGCTTCGGTACTCAGTAGCATCCACCTTCGGCGTGGTGCTCTTGGTTGATAGCTTCAAGCGGACTTCCATAGGAGTCTGACACGGGTTGCAACCGGTCAGACCCGCCTTGTCGAGCAGCTTCTTTGCATAGGTGGCCTGCCCCAGTGAGATGAAGTTCTTTCTCTGTTTCACTTCGATTCCCAGATAGTAAGAGAGAAGACCAAGGTCGCTCATCCGGAACAGCCGCTGCATCTCCTTCTTGAATGCTTCAACGTCCATGTGTGTCGCACCTATGATGATGAGGTCATCAACATAGACACCCACCACCACCCGCGACGTTGCAGCTCCCCTTGTGTACATGCCGTACTCATTTGCACACCTCTTGAAACCGAGCTTGCGCAGGCTATGATCAAGCTTGATGTTCCACGCTCTGGGAGCTTGGTGGAGCCCATACAACGCCTTCTTTAGCTTGAGCACCTTGCCTTCATGCCTAGCAGCAGTGAAGCCTGGCGGCTGCCGGACATAGACTTCCTCCTTGAGCTCCCCATTGAGAAAAGCCGACTTGACATCCATGTGATGGACAAGCCAATTTTCCTGTGCAGCCACTGCAAGAAGGGTTCGAATTGATTCCATTCGAGCAACAGGAGCTTATACCTCGTCAAAATCAATTCCGTGCTGCTGGACATAGCCTTTTGCAACGAGTCGGGCTTTGTACTTGATGATCTCCCCTTGTTCATTGCGCTTGAGCTTGAACACCCATTTCAGACCGATCGGGCGATGGTCTGGGGGTAGATCAGAGAGTGCCCAGGTGCTGTTCTCTTCTATGGAGGCCATCTCCTCCATCATGGCCTTCCTCCAGTGTTCGTCGCCACGTGCGTCCTCGAACGTGGCGGGCTCGTCATCCACGGCGAGCATGAGTTCGCCATCCAGCTCCTGATCAGTAAGCTCCGGAGTAGCCACCGGTCCCAGAACGTTCTCCAGTGTTCTGAACCGGAGTGGCGCCTCGTCGTCGTGGTCGGTGTCGAGGTCCAGCTCCCCCAGTGGTGGGGATGCGAATTCCACTCCTGCAGGTGTTCCTGGTGTAGGCGAACCCGCTGAAACAACTTCCTGTGCTGGTGTCGCTGATGTCGCTGGTGACTGCAGCACGTGCCTGCTGCCCTGGGAAGACAACGTCACATACTCCACGATGAATGGCTCCCTCGGAGCCATGCTCGCCGCCTTGTCTCCCTAGCTCCAGGCCCTTCCTTCTTCAAACACCGCATCTCGCGATATGTGAACACGCTCCGTGCTCGGATTATAGAACCTGTACGCCTTCGAACTGGGCTCGTAGTCGATGAACACCATGGGTGTGCTACGATCGTCCAGCTTACGCTGGTGTCCACCGGTGACCTTCACATGGGCAACACAACCGAAGGTGCGAAAGAAGTGCACAGCCGGTTTAGGGCCATACCAGACTTCGTAAGGCGTCTTCCCCTCCACACTCCGCGTAGGCGATCTGTTCAGCACGAAGATGGCGGTGCTCACCACCTCACCCCAGAGCCATCCGGGCGCGTTCATTGCCTTCATCATGCTGCGGGCCATCCCTAGCACAGTTTGGTTGCGCCGCTCCACCACGCCATTTTGCTGAGGCGTGTACGGCGCGGTGAAGTGTCGCTGGACCCCGTGATCGGCGCAGTGGTCAACGAACGCCTGCACCGTGAACTCGTCGCCACGGTCGGTGCACAGCGTGCCCGGCTTCTCTCTAGCTTCCACCTCCAGACGCTTCTGCAATTGTATAATCGCAGCAGCAGCTTGATCCTTGGACGCCAGCAGGATCAGCCACATGTACCGGCTCCTGTCATCCACGACAAGCAGGAACATGCGCTTGCCGCCCGGTGTCTCCGGCATGATCGGCCCGCAGAGATCCACGTGCACGAGCTCCAGGGAACGCGGCGTGCAGAATCTGCTCACCGCTAGGAACGACTGATGACGTTGCTTCCCGGCGAGGCAGCTCTCGCACACCTGCTCCACGTGGTCGATCGCCAGGAGCCCTCGGACCATCTCCTTCCTGGACAGCAGCTTGAGCCCTTGGAAACCAAGGTGACCGTACCTCGCATGCCACTTCCAGGCGACGTTGTCGGCGTGTGCGGCGAGATACACCGGCGCACAGATGCTGAGGTCGAGGGTGTACAGCCGGTTCGCCGAGCGCTGCACCTTCGCCAGAAGATGCCGGCGTTGATCCCAAATGCGTAGGATCCCATCCTTGATTAGGACCTTGTACCGATCCTCATCTAGTTGCCTGAGGCTTATGATGTTCGTCGTCAGCTTGGGGATGAGGTAGACGCCGGCGAGCCTCTGGTGCTCCCTGGTCTTGCAGCTGAACAAGATGGTTCCACGCCCCTCGATCTCGACGACGGAGCCGTCCCCAAACCGGACTGTACCATGCACGCCGGTGTCGATGTCGGAGAAAGCAGACCGCTCCCCGGTCATGTGATTCGTCCCCCCCCCCCGTGTTGAGGATCCACCAAGTCCGCCCGTTGCCACCGTTCTCGCCAAGCTGGACGAACAACTTGCTCTCCTCGAGGTGGACCGCCTGGCGCTCCTGCGACGAGGATGCGGATGCATCTGCCACCACAGCGGACACCAGAGCCACGTGCGCCATGGGCTCCGGCTCCGCCTCGGCAAGAGCCCATGTAGCACTCCCCCCGCCCTCGATCTTGACGGAGAGTGCGCCCTCAGATGACTACAGCGATGGAGTGTATGACGGCAGCGAGGTTGGGGAATGAATGACGGTCAGCGACGTCACCCCCAACAGCAGCGCCCCTTCTTTGGGCTCCTCCTCCACTTGGGCCGCATGGGCCACCTCGTCGTGTTTCTTTTTGCGGCATTCGCGAGCCCAATGGCCCGTTTTGCCGCAGTAGGCACATTCATCGTCGGCGATCTTCTTCTTCTTGCCATCGCCGCCGGCGGGTGGCTTGGAGCCACCACCTCTTCCACCGCCTTGGGACGAGCCACCACCGCGGCCGCGCCATTGCTTGGACGGTGGAGGCCGCCCAGCTCCGGAACCGCCCTCGCCTGAGAGCTACAGCCGGGACACCACCCGCGCCACTAGCTCCTCCTCTGTGTTGTTGAGGCGCGCCGTGGAAGAGCTTGAACCTCCACCGGTGTCGTGCCCGTCGTCAACCGCCTTGAGCCTCCCCGTGACCTACTTGCGACGTTTTCTGACTATTGATATAAACGTACAATGTTTGAGCGCACTTCGCGCCACGACGCTGCGCTCCCCATGACCTCCGACTGGACCGCGCCATCCCACAGTCGAGAGCATGTCGAGTACCTCCACTACTCTACAGAAACTAAGAAAACGGGAGGCCACTGCATTACCTCCACTACTCTACAGAAACTAAGAAAACGGGAGGCCACTGCATGAACGCAGCATGCATCTGGCTCCAACTAACTGATGCGCTCAACCTGGTTAGGATTGGGCTCTTCTTCTTATTCTAATCTAGGCCGATAACTATGAGCTGGTCCAAGGTAAGCTAGGATTACAACAGAGCCGCTCTCCCTCGACGACGCGCGCAGGCTCCTCTTCAAGGTCGTCGGCTGGAGGCTGGTCCTCTCCGACGGCGAAGGCGACGAGCAGCGGCCCGTGCGGCTGCAGTGCGTCTGGAAGGTGCGTGACGAGCACTGCGGCCAGGAGCTCATTGCCAGGATCAAGGCCGCGCTCGACGGCGCCGACCACGCCCCGGCGGCCCTGGTGTTCGAGGCCCCCAACCAGGTGACAGCCGAGCTCTCCACGCCCTCTGCCGCCGGCGACAGCCTCACCGTCAACGACTCCATCGTCGCCGCCAGGATAGATAAAGTCAAGACGCTCGATCTTATCCCAAAGAAGCGAGCGTGGGCATGAGCGGTTGATGATCGATCGATTCTCATCCCTTCCTGTCTCCTAGTGTTTTCCTTGAATTTTGTGTACCGAACGAATGAACACGCGGGAAAGATTCATTCCTCTCTGAACTTAAATCTCTTTCCAAACAAATGAGAAATTGCCAGATGGTTTCAGCACCTGGAGAGTGAGGACCCTAAACATGGGCATCTTCATGTCAAGCATGGGCCGTTGAGAATGTCTGAAAACTGATGTCTGGCATCTTCATGCCAAGCATGGGCTGTTGAGAATGTGGAAAACTGATGTCTGGAAGGTAGGGTTACTGATCATCAGATAATTTACTTAGGTCGACTGTGTTTAATTTTGATTGGAACAATACTGCAAAGATGTTATTATGTGTTTCTTATTTCAAAATTTCAAGGACAGAAATTTTACTTAGTGCAGAAACAACCATTCACTGTGGGTAACCCAGAATGCATAGTATGACATATATGAAGAAGAACCTTATAAACAAGCATCATTCCTGCTATCTATCATATACATACCATAAAACTAGAAATGTTTAGAGAGAAACTCCTTAACAGCACAAACCTAAAAAACTGGTAATAAACGATTTTGAGACTTAGATTTAGGAACAATATGAAAGAACAAACAAATTAGTATCCTCTCGTATGAAGTCGTCACCCTCAAGTAACAGAGAGCTGAAAACATTTCTTTTGCACATGGGCAGAGGTCCATGGCACCCAAAAGGCCAAAACATTTCTTACAATATTTTGTTGGCCCTTACAACACCGGCTTTACATAATTGTTTCAAAGAGTTTCTTCTAAGTAGCACTTTAGGTCAATACCAGGAAACCACTAGTTCAGCCTCACTCAAGTACAATGTAGGCACCAGTAGAAAAAAAAATCCATTCAGCTAGTGAGAGTGTGAGACCTATGTAAAACATCAGTTGGAATAAAACATGCTAACAAAAAATGATTAGATACAAGGAAAAGCAGATACTGTCAGATTATAAATAGCATAATAAATTCTCAAATACAGACTTATCTACAGAAGAAACAGTAACTTAAGGATAACCTTCAGCCATGTGCTAGGCAGAACAAGAAACTAACAAACCCGCGGATTAAATCTCTAGAAGAATTCAAACCCAGCTCCTCCATAAATAACCATAACTTAAATTTGGACTATGAGCAGTCAGAGATCACCGATAATTCTAGTACAGAAATCATAATAGCAGGTCTATGAGCTGTCAGAGATCACCGGTGATTCTATTGCAGAAAACAAAATTGAGAAGGCCTGCACAGTGGACATCTTCCAATGAGGCAATGAGCATGAACAGTTCCACCATCCACCTAAAACACAAAAGGAGATGCAAAAATTGTACTCTAGAGGGCACAATACCAGCACCAGTTGTAGCATGAGCATCTGCAAGGTCAGGAACAGAGTCCTTGTAACAGTCGATGAATCTCAATTTGAAAGTTTCCTCTCCAAATTGAGTAAATGTGAAAAGGTTCATATTGGTACTCAGCAATCCCTTTTCCTGCAGGACCTTCATGACAAAATGCCGTGGCACTAGCCTCTTCTCCAGGCTGTATGTGAGCAGGACAGGCCTTTCCACAATGTACCGTGGCTCCATTAAAGCCTCATTGACAAGGAATTCAATCTTGCAAAGAAGAATCTCGTCAGATAATCCTAATATAGCTGGCTTCTTGGACACTGCAGTGGAAAGCTCTGACTCAGAACAACCAAGAGTCCTCTTAAAGAACTCAAGCTTGGCAGCGACCTCCTCTTTGGAATTCCTAGGGAGGACCGCCACCACATGCCTGAACATCCGCGAAGTGGGTGGCACCCTAAGTTCTTCCGCCCGTAGCAGAACCTCCTTCACGTGTTCCGGGCTGAACGCAAGCAAGCACGGGCTGATTGAAGTCAGCTTGGTAATATCTCGAACACCCCACTGACGAAGCAAAGCTATGTTAGGCTTGATTAACCTCTCAAGGCTCGCCGTGAGGAGGGCCATGTTCCTCTTTGCGGCCACCAGGACCTGTTCAAACGAGCCATAGAAGGAGATGAAGAACTCGAGCCTGAAACAGACGTCACCCTTGCGGAGAGTGCGTGAGCTGACCATGAGGAAGCGAGTGATCTGGGGAACGGACAGACCGACGCGGTCGCGGAGAGCAAGAAGGTGGGGGGCGATGTTCTTCACGGAAGCACGGAGGAGCAGCGGGTCCGCGGAGACGACGGCGATGTCAGCGCGGGAGAGGCCGGGAGAGCAAGGCGAGGATAGAATCAGGGTTGGAGGCGGAGTTGAGACGGGAGTAGGAGAGCTCATCCAATGATCTCCTGGATCCAATGGATAATAACTCGCGGGACAACTTCTTGGACACCTCGCGGGCTTGGGCTGGGGCGAGGTCGCAGGCAGCGACGAGGTAGTCCTCGAGGGAGAAGGCCGCGGGGAGGGTGGTGGAGGTGGAGAGGAGGCGCGATGCGCGGGGGTGGATTGGGGAGTGTCGCGTTGAGGCGGCGCGGAGCAGAGAGAGGAGGCGATTTCGGAGTTGCAGCATGTCGGCGGCGGCAAGGAGGCTGCGATGCGACGGCTCACTCGAGGGACGCTGACCCTTTTTTTTTAGGGAAGCCATTTGGCGCACTTTATTAATCTCCGAACAGAGTTACATCATTCACCAAGGCTTCTAGTATAAAACTATGGGGTTCATCGACCCAATTACAAGATAGCTTCGATGCCATTGATAATCTAGCTACTTCGTGGGCTACTTTGTTGGCTTCCCCATTACAATGTTCAATAGAAATAGATACAAAGTCTTGCCACAGTTGGGAGCATTCATCATATACCGGAGCACTAGCTGTTGCAGAGATGCCATCCTGCTTCATCGTTTCGACCACCTCCAAGCAATCTGACTGAATCATGAGCCGGCTGCATCCTATCTGTTGTGCTAGTAACAGCCCCTCCCTGAGTGCCATTGCCTCTGCCATCGGTGCATCTTGCACATGTTCAATGAATCGTGCAGCAGCAGCTATGAAAGAACCACTGGAGTCCCTGATTACAGCGCCTGTACTACCGATGCCCCGGTCCTGATTGTAGCTTGCATCCATATTTAGCAATAAGTTGCCTTCCGGTGGTTTCTTCCAGCCCTCCTTTTTTTAGCCGTCTTCTTTACTGCTCTTTGATAGTTGGTCGTCAGCGTTGCAATTGCCATTGCCGATCTTGTCGGATTTTGAACAGTATCACCATGGACAAGCTTCCTGCGTTCCCACCACAAATACCAACCACCAGTTAGGATTAATTCTGTCAATCCTACATGATTCAATGCATCTAGCTGTTTTGATGCTTTGATCATCTCCGCCACCACTACTGATCCCGACCAATCAACCTGCAACAAATTTTGAATATTGTTTGTCACTCCAAGCAATCGCCAAATTTCCTTTGCTCGGTTACAGGTGAAAAGAACATGTTTTATATCTTCACATCCCTCTTGGCAGGCTGGACAGCTGCCCAAATTTCCAATATGGCGATTTGCCAGGATCCCACGACAAGGTAGGAGGCCATGCAACACCCTTCAGCCGAAAATTTTGATCTTCGCAGGGATATCTAATTTCCATAGTTTTGACCACACTTTCTCATCACCCACGCCACTCGCTTGCTGATTCACCCTATTTGCACCAAACTTATGTAACCACTGGATATGGTACGCTGATCCGACTGAGAAATACCCGTTTCGGTTATGGTGCCAGGCTACTACATCCTCTCTTCCTTGCACAAGTGGGATCTGCAGAATCCTGTTTGCATCCACTGTCCAGAACAGGTCCTTGATCAACTTCTCATCCCACGTCCCAGTGATTGGGTTAATAAGTTCATCAACTGTAGTAAGCAAATTGTTCCCCCTTGGTGTTAATACTTTTAGGTTGTGACTTGCTGGAATCCAGCTATCCTCCCAAATTTTAATTTGGGACCCATCTCCAACTCTCCAAATATATCCCTTTCTGAAGCACTCCAAACCTGCCAAAATACTCTGCCAAGTGTATGAGCTTCCACTTTTCTGCTTTTCATTCAAGAGTTTTCCATCAGGGTAGTATCTTGCTCGCAAAACTTGCGCACATAAAGAATCTGGTTCAAGCAGTAACCTCCACACTTGCTTAGCTAGCAGAGCCCGATTGAAACTTTCCAGATCTCTAAAACCCATACCTCCCCTTTTCTTTGGTATGCATAATTTTCACCAATCCTTCCAATGAATTCTTTTATGGTCATCGTCATCACCCCACCAGAATTGAGATATGGCGTCTGACATCCCTTTGCATATGTTTTTTGGGATTTTGAACACCATCATCGCAAAAACAGGCACATCTTGAGCAATGGACTTTATCAAAATTTCCTTACCCCCATGCTTAAGAGCTTCTCCTTCCAGCCCTTTGTTTTAGCTCGAACTCTATCAATCAGATGTTGAAAACTGTCACTGCGGTCTATCCCTACCAATGCTGGCAGTCCAAGGTATTTATCGCTCAGTGACTCAGTAACAATATTGAGAGCTTCGCAAACCTCTGCCTTGACTGTTACATCTGTATTTTCACTGAAGAATATGCTGCACTTCTCATCACTAACTTTCTGTCCCGAATTTACACAGTAGCGATCAAGCAAGCTATTCAGGTTATCTGCGTTTTCCTTATTCGCCTGCATTAAGATTAGAGAGTCATCTGCAAACAGCAAATGGGATACCACTGGTGCATCCCTGCAAACTCGAACTCCATGCAGCTCACCTCTACTTTCTGCTCCTTTCAATAATCTTGATAGACCTTCTTCCACCAAGAGAAAAAGGTAGGGGGATAAGGGGTCCCCCTGCCCCAGCCCTCTTGTTGGTTTGGAAGTTTCAGTCTCCATCGAATTTACTCTGACCTTATATTTCACAGACTTGACACAGGCCATGATTAGAGTAACCCATCTTCGATGAAAACCCATTTTTCTCATAATTTTCTCAAGAAATACCCACTCAACTCTATCATATGCCTTGTGCATATCAAGTTTCACTGCACACAACCCTTTCTTCCCACGTTTCTTTTTGATGGTATGAATACTCTCATAAGCTAATAGAATATTATCTCTCATAAGCTAATAGAATATTATCAGTAATGAGTCTTCCTGGCACAAACGCGCTCTGGTTATCACTGATAACATCCGGCAAAATGGATCTAAGCCTGTTTGCTAGCATTTTAGATATAACTTTGTACACCATGTTGTTGAATAATCTACTGTTTCCTTGTGTGAACACATGACAGGGGAAGGCGGCGCCGAAAAGGTACCCTGTTGTGTACTGTAGCCACAGTAGGGGCAGGCGCTGAACGGCTCACCTGCCGCACTGTAGCCACAACAGGAGCAGGCGCCAAAGTCAGCCCTGCTGTCTCATCTAGTCACTATAGCAGCATGGCAGTTGTACTAGGACTAGATGGATAGAGTTCTATATATAGTTTGCCACTGCAACTCAATAAAGAGAGAGCGAGTTCAGTTTGCCATCTCATCTGTAGAGCTCCAGCCAACACTAGTGCTTGTACTGTGTGTGTGCTCTGTTCTCCCTCCCGTCTTCTACCTCTAGCCATAGTATGTGGTCGGACAACGCTTGTCGTGGTCGGCAACACTGGTGAGTGGTCGACTCACCCATGCCGGTGATTTTGTGGGCCAATAAGTGGTATCAAAGCCGTACAAGCGCCGTCGCCGGATGTGGGGGTATTAACCCCTATACCCTTACGGCTAAGCTTGGGCTGGCCCGGATTGATGGGTTCGGTCCACCCGAAAGACGACGTGCGGCCCAGTTAACCTGATCGGAGTCCCGCACAAGAAATCAAGACGGATTTGGCGACCAAGCAGGATCCTGGTCGGTTAGAATAGGAATCCTTATCCGGCCACATATGGCAATTGTAATTGACTAGGATTAGTTTCCAGATCTGTAACCCTGCCCCCCGGACTATATAAGGCGGGCAGGGGACCCCTCTAAAAAACATCTCTTATTAACATACAGCAATACAAATCGAACGCAGGACGTAGGTATTACGCCTTCTTGGCGGCCGAACCTGGATAAAACCTCGTGTCTGTCTTGCGTCACCGTCTTGTTTGGGGCTTGCGCATCTGTCTGCCGATAATCTACTACCTTGGGCATACCCCTAGGTGGATTGCCGACCATATTTCGTCGACAGTGGCGCGCCAGGTAGGGGGTGTGCGTACTGCTCTCCTAGCAAACAAGATGGTCATCATCTCCGGCTCCATGGCTACGCCCAATGGCCTCACGTTCACCGTCGGCCAGATCACCTGGACCACCGGCTCTGACGACTCCATCGCCATGACCACGGAGGGGGTGTGGATCCAACCTGCGCCGACGACTACTTCACCTGCATCGGCTGCGGCTCCGACCACGGTGAACATGGCTCCGACCACGACTAATACGGCTCCGACCACGATGGATCTGGCTCCGACCACGGTACATCTGGCTCCGACCACGCCTACAGCCACGCCGACAACCCGTCATCCGCTTCCCCGCTACAGAGGAAAGCAGATCGACAACACCGACCTGCTCGACTCCATCGGTGGGGTCGGCATCAAACTCGCCAAAACCCTAGCTCTGGTAAGCATGATTCAAAGCCAACCTAATGAGCAGGTAACAGCCCCCCACAACAGATCTATCCGACCAGCTCGGACCAGTCGTCCTGCGCGATTTGGAACAGATCTCGTGGTCGTATCTACTCCTGAGGGGCGTTTCGCTCGTCGCCAGCCAGCCTTCGCGACGAGTCTCCGACTCTGCAAGTACGAAGTCCCGACGGAGAACCACCAGGTCCAGCCCTACGACCTGCAAAACGCTGCCTCCAGCTACGCGTACCACCTACGACGCCGCTCGGATCTGTGTCCTGTACACTGATCTCAGCCGAAGCCGTGCAACATCGTCAACATGGTCCGGATTGAAGATTATCGAGAAGGATCCGTCCACACGGTCCGAGAGGGTGACTCCAGCTCCTCATCCGGCATCGCATCCAACGCATCTGTCCACACCAAGCTTCAGCGTCACGAAGATGAAGGCGTCAAATACGATCTGGATCTACCAGACCACGCCCCAGGTTTCCCCCAATTTTCGTCTTTCCTGCCGAGACGAGGGGATTTGATCCATGTTGTCAGCAATGACGAGCCGCCAGCGGTCGGCGAAACAGAACAAGAAAAGACTGCACGCGAAGCACGCAATATCGACCGGTTTAATCACCGGCAAATCGAAGCTGAAGCAGACCAGGAGGCACGACGCATAAGGGTCCAACCACGTGACCTCAACAATGCTTTCGACAGGGTGGGGGACAAACAAGTCTTCAAGACCCCAAGCGCCAATGTAGCCATCGCCATGGCGACAATGCAGCGGCTGCCCAACACTCCCGAGACCCAAGCAGTCCGTGATGACATACAAGCTTATCGCTGCTATGGCTCAGACCGCAGAGATGAATCAAGCCCGGGCTCCATCCGTTTTAGTTGAATCAAGCCACAGCCGCCAATACTCAAGTCGCTCACAGCCGTTCAACTGACGTGGCTCGCACAACAACGACCCATCGGACAATTGTCAAGGCAAAAACGGTGGTCATAATGGTGGTCGGGACAAAAACCGCCGCCGGGAGGATAACCGCCATGACGTTCAAGGTGACAACCACCGTGATAACCGCGACGATCGCCGTGATAACCACGGTCGCAGGGCTAATCCAGATGGCAATCGAGGTCGCCGCGATGGCAATAACGATCTCCGCCATTACCTCGGTGGACGTGATCTGCGTGCTCGTATCAACCAGAGAGCCAACGATCGTGCATCCCATGAAAGCTATCACCGTATGGAGTATGACACCACCCACGGCCCGTCGGGTCTGAAGCAGTTCACTCCACACCTTCGCCAAGTCATATGGCCCAAGAATTTCAAGCTCGAGAAACTTCAGAAGTATGACGGCAAGGAAAACCCCGAATTATGGGTCATGCTCTACGAAACTGCGTGCCGCTCAGCCATGGCTGGCGAGCACGTCATGTCTAACTACTTCCCAGTCGTTGTTGGTCATGTAGGTCACCAATGGCTGGTTAGCTTGCCGACGAACTATTTTGACTCTTGGCAGGAGCTCAGGCAGGCCTTCATCGACAATTTCATCGCTACTTGTGAACAACCCAGCAACAAGTACGATCTGCAACGGATCCAAGATCGGAAGGATGAACCACTGCGCGGGTACGTTCGGCGTTTCTCGGAGATGCGCATCAAGGTCCCATCAATCTCTGACAACGAAGCAATCGAGGTTTTCGTCACCGGACTCCGCTTCCACGACGCCCTAAGAGACAAGCTCCTCTGGAAGAGGCCTGAATCAGTCACAGCGCTCTTGGCCACCGCTAAGAAATATGCGGACGCTGACGACGCTAAAAAGATAATCGTTGAAGAAGCAGCAAGGGTTCCACGCTCCGACCACCCCCCACACCGCGATGATTACCACGGCAATCGTGGTTGGAACGACAATTTTGACCGCCGCAACCAGCGCAACGACTCCCGCGACCACCATGACCAACGTAATCAGCAACGCAACCGCCGTGACGATTACAGGAGCAAGCGTGCTCGGGAAGACGACAGCGAGGTCAATACCGTGAAAAAGGGCGGCGGACGTCGTAACTATGAGGACGACTACGCCAAAGCATTGAAGGGGCCCTGCCAGCTCCATCCTAAGTCGAACCACACCATAGAGAATTGCTGCATCCTTAAGACTATCTACACGCGTCAACAGGCTCCAGGTACGTCCGATAAGCCTAATGACGCAGGGGAACAGTGCAACGAGGACAACGACGACGACGATGCGGACCCTCGTCATAAATACGTCAAGCCGACTGATCATGTGCACACCATCATCGGCGGCAAGGTGTCCATTGAGACCAAACGAGAACGCAAGCTGCTCGCCCGCGCTTGCTTGAACGTGGCAAACACCGACAACCTTCTCACCGATCCGCGGCTTCCTCCGTGGTCTCACCGTGAAATCTACTTTAGCAGGAAGGACCAATGGGCCACCATACCTGAGCTAGGGCATTTTCCCCTGGTCCTCGATCCTTGTATCAACAAGGTTCAGTTCGACAGGGTACAGATCGACGGCGGCAGCTCCATTGATATACTGTTCAAGAATAGCCTGTCCGCTCTGAAAATAGCCCAGGCGGACCTGAAGCCGTACGAGGCATAGTTCTGGGGCGTTCTCCCCGGACAGAGCTCCACACCTCTCGGGCAGATCACGCTACTTGTGCAATTTGGGACTCCAGACCACTTCCGCACCGACTACGTCAACTTCGTGGTCGCTGACTTCGACGGCACCTACCATGCTATTCTTGGACGACCCTCGCTCACCAAGTTCATGGCCATACCTCATTACAGGTATCTGGTGCTCAAGATGCCTACTGAGAAAGGAGTTTTAACCCTCAGGGGCAACGTATACGCAGCTTATACCTGCGAGGACGACAGCTTCAAAATAGCAGAGGCCCATGACCTCTCTATTCGCATGGCCGAGACCATACTCGACGCTAAGAAGACCTCGGCCGACCACCTGGAGATCCCGGAGCTCGAGGCTCCGCGCAAGAACATCAGGTCCAAGGAGCACAAGACGATCCAGCTGGTCGATGGCGATCCCAGCAAAACGGCCCTCATCGGGGCCAACCTGGATCCTAAATAGGAAGACGCACTCGTCAGGTTCTTGAGGGGCAACGTGGATGTATTTGCATGGAAACCTTCCGACATGCCTGGTGTACCTCGGAGCTTGATTGAGCACTCCTTAAATGTCAACAGCAAGGCTAAACCAATCAAGTAGAAGCTACGACGGTTCGCTCGCGACAAAAAGGAGGCAATTAGGGTAAAAGTTACACGGCTTTTGGCAGCCGGATTTATCAAAGAAGTGTATCATCCGGAATGGTTAGCCAACCCGGTTCTTGTACGCAAAAAGAATAATGAATGGAGAATGTGCGTTGATTACACTGATCTCAACAAACACTGCCCTAAGGACCCCTTCGGCTTACCTCGCATAGACGAGGTCGTAGATTCAACCGCAGGTTGTGAGCTGCTTTCCTTTCTCGATTGCTACTCTGGTTATCACTAGATCGCTCTCAAAAAGGATGACCAGATCAAGACGTCTTTTATTATGCCTTTTGGCACCTACTGCTACACGACCATGTCGTTCGGGCTAAAAAATGCCGGGGCTACCTACCAACGAGCTATACAGGCATGCCTCAACGACGAGATAAAAGATGGCCTCGTCGAGGCTTATGTGGACGATGTAGTTGTCAAAACCAAGGAAGCACGTACCCTTGTTGACAACCTGGAACGCACCTTTGCAGCCCTCAATATGTTCCAATGGAAATTAAACCCAAAGAAGTGTATCTTTGGTGTTCCTTCTGGCATACTGCTCGGCAACGTCGTCAGTTACGACGGCATTCACCCTAACCCAGAGAAAGTCAAAGCTGTCTTAGACATGAAGCCCCCAAAAAAGGTGAAAGATGTCCAGAAGCTTACCGGATGCATGGCTGCTCTAAGCCATTTCATATCAAGATTAGGAGAAAAAGGGCTACCGTTCTTCCAACTGCTCAAAGCATCCAAGAAGTTTGAGTGGTCGGAGGAAGCAGACGCTGCTTTCACGTAGCTAAAAGAATACCTCACATCACCCCCGGTACTTACTTCTCCCAGAGAAGACGAAACTCTCCTACTTTACATTGCGGCAACCGATCGGGTGGTTTCCACTACAATGGTGGTCGAGCGCGACGAGCCGGGCCACGCCTACAAGGTACAGCGACCAATTTATTTCATTAGCGAGGTACTCAACGAAACCAAGACCAGGTACCCACAGATTCAGAAACTGATCTACGCCATACTGATAACATCCCGAAAGTTGAGACATTACTTCGACGGATATCATGTGGTGGTCATGACCGAGTATCCTTTGGGGGACATCATTCGCAATAAGGATGCGAACGGACGCATCGTCAAATGGGCAATGGAGCTATGCCCCTTTTCCTTGGAATTTGCAAGTCGTACTACAATCAAGTCTCAGGCACTCGTCGATTTCATCGTCGAGTGGATAGACTTAAGCACGCCTGCCTCTCCGAGATCCGACGAATATTGGATGATGTACTTCGATGGTTCTCTCAACATTGACGGTGCAGGAGCAGGAGTTCTTTTCTTGTCACCATCCAAGGAGCAGCTCCGGTACGTCCTCAGGATTTATTTCCCAGCATCTAATAACGCCGTCGAGTATGAAGCATGCCTCCATGGTCTACGCATTGTGGTTGAGCTTGGTGTTAAACATCTCTATGTCTATGGAGACTCGGCTCTGGTCATCAACCAACTCAACAAGGACTGGGACACGACCAGTGAAAAGATGGACGCATACTGCAAATCGATAAGAAAGCTGGAAGGCAGGTTCTATGGCATCGAGTACATACACGTGGTCTGGGACAAGAACTAGGCAGCAGATGCGTTGTCAAAGTTAGGATCATCTTGAGCCAAAATCCCACATGGCGTATTCGTCCAAGACCTGCTCACGCCTTCCATTGAAGACGAAGATTCAACGGTCGACAAAGCTCTAGACCAGCAATTAGTGGCTACGGTTCCGTCAACAAGCACAACCGAGCCACTTCCGACCACCCATGAGCCAGACTAGAGGACACCTTTCATCAAGTACTTAACAGATGGTAGCGGTTATACTGATCGAACAGAAAACGAATGACTGATGCGTCATAGTAAGCAGTATCTGCTCGTTGATGGCAAGTTATGGCGCAAAAACGCAAAGGAGGAAATCTTAATGAAGTGTATAACCCAGGAGGAAGGTGGGCATCTCCTAGACCAAATCCACTCTGGCTCCTGTGGCAACCACACGGCCTCAAGAACATTGGTTGGTAAGGCTTTCCGAGCAGGGTTCTATTGGCCATCAGCAGTAGCCGACGCAGAGAAGCTAGTCCGCCGCTGTGAGGGTTGTCAGTTCTTCACCAAGAGAATCCATGTACCAGCACATGAGATCCAGACGATTCCATCCTCTTGGCCCTTCGCATGCTGGGGACTGGATATGATCGGGCCTTTCAAACCGGCTCCTGGGAAATTTACATGCGTCTTCGTGCTAATTGATAAATTCTCTAAGTGGATAGAATACAAGCCTGTGGTATAGGCATCCTCAGAGAAAGCTGTCACATTCCTCGACCAGGTCATCCACCGTTTCGGCGTGCCCAACAGCATCATTACTGATCTAGGTACTCAGTTCACCAGGAACGCTTTTTGGGACTTCTGTGATGAAAGGAGCATAGTTGTAAAATATGTCTTGGTGGCGCACCCTAGAGCTAATGGACAAGTCGAGCGAGCAAATGGCATGATCTTAGACGCATTGAAGAAGAGGATGTACAGAGAAAATGATAAAGCCCCTGGAAGATGGCTTAAGGAGTTACCAGCCATGGTCTGGGGCCTCCAGACCTAGCCCAATTGTAACACCGGCGTCTCACCGTACTTTATGGTTTACGGCGCTGAGGCAGTCCTCCCCCCAGATATAGCTTTTAGATCAGCACGGGTAAAGAACTTCGATGAGGGCAAGGTCAATGAAGTACGGGAGCTAGAAGTCAACAGCGCAGAGGAGAAAAGGCTTGATTCTTGCGTACGCACGGCCAAATACCTTGCTGTTTTGCGCAGGTACTACAACAAGAATGTTAAAGAGCGTTTCTTCGTGGTCGGGGACTTGGTCCTGAAGTGGAAGACGAACCAGGCTGGTGTCCACAAACTCGCAACCCCATGGGAGGGACCCTTCATGATCAAGGAAGTCACACGTCCAACGTCTTACAGGTTAGCTCACCTGGACGGCACGGACGTACCAAACTCGTGGCACATCGACAAGCTTAGACGTTTCTATGCTTAACTACTGAGATATGTACCCCACTTGTATTTTCGATTTACTTTAATAAAGCAATTATGATTTCTCTGACCACTCTAATGTGTCACTCTGAATTTTGTGGTTATTCTAACTTAGCTAGTACAAGCCGACCACTACTCCTTCTATGGTTTTCGGAGCAAGTCCTATCTCCGGTTCCTCCCAACACATGCACAGGATCCGCTCTCTACGTTGCGGGTGATCAGTAGGTCCCCCCTGGTTTGACTTGTCTGTGTCCACGTGTGCACAGGTCATATTACCTCACACTCCGACCACATGCCAACTAGGGCCGCACAAACTCTTCGGGATGATGTGTCGAGCAAAATGGTACAACTAAACAGAACGTTAACACGTTCCCACTTAGTTACACCAACGAAAAATTTCAAGCGTAAATACGTTTTGTACAAAGCAAACAAGTTATTATGATATACAGTTACGTTATTACAAGCTTGCCTGAAGAGGCTCAAGTTTACAATAACACAACTATATTCTCCTTCTATAGCTCTAAGCCTATTACATTGGCTGGTCGGGGCGCATGGCAGTTACTACTCGCCGCCTCTGATACCCTACTTGAGTCTCGGGGACTCTTGCGCTAGTCGAGCTGAAGGGGATGGCCCTGCCGGTGCCTAGCTGGTCGAGACCGCAGGCTTCGTTGGTTGGCTCGCAGCTGATGGCATTTCCAGCTAGCTTGTCGATGGCATACCCTATACAGGTGCTGTCCCACCTCCGCACAGGTTAATATCGCCAATTATCTTTGACGACAAGTCCAGCTGGGCCGTCCGAAGCTCTTCTGCCTTGTCTGGGTCTATCTCCTTTGGGTACCTAGCCTCCAGGCGTTTAAGATCGATCAGGGGGTAGTGAGCACGCACCATGCTTAGCACATGGGCACCCATGTACTCACCCGCCTCCTTCATGAATTCTTGGAACCATCCCCATGCTTGTTTGCATCTCTCGGCCAGTCTGAGCTGGGGCGTCCTTAGCTCTTCCTCTGTGAGCGCCGGGTCGATAAGATCGAGGATGGGCACAATGCCAGTTGCCATTTCTTGGCATCGCTTGTTCCACGCGTCCCGCTCCTTGGTGGCCTTGAGGCATCGTGCTTTCCAGTCGTCGCGCTCCTTGATCACGGCCTCTAGGTGCCTCTTGGCATTGACTTTCAAAACTGAATGCAGTACAAGACATTAAATGTGATGACAAGACAAGACAAGGTGGGCAATAGAATGAGAAAGGTGATCTGGAATGCTTACTTTTCAGGTCATCCTTCATTCTGGTAGTGTGGTCTTGGAGTTCAGACTGGCTGCGTGCTAGTTTCTCGTTATCCTCCTTCAAGCGACCACATTCCGCGGTCACACGGCTATTTTCCCCTAGAGGCGGGCACTTCAGCTTCTAAACCTGCATTACAGCTATTACTACCAAGAACACAATAACACAAGTCCTGTACTTGTTATGATATGGTGAAAACTTACTTGTTCTCTCCCGCTCTTTGTTATTGAGCTGGCCGACCAGGTTTTGATTCTGTGGTTCTCGGTCTGTCCTCTCCTGGTCGGCGGCTTCAAGTTGGCGCCATAAGCGTTCCACTTCAGCCGTCAGCTCCTTATTGGTCGCCGTAATTCCTTCAATCTGGTCGAAGCACCTTTTTCGGTATCTTGTAGTTTTCATCAAGTCCTGCATACAGACAAGCTACGTCAGACAGTTCGACTACACAACAGGGTCAAGGACTCAAGCCAAATATACCTGGACTTCTGTCACCAGACGCTTGGCCGCCCGTTCGACTCTTAAGGTCTCTTCGACCTCTGGGATTTCCTCGTGCATGACCCATTCATCGTTCCGATAGCGCGACACATATACATGTTGTCGCCTATCTTGGGGACGGCCTAGGACCTCTTCGACTTCTTCCTCTTCAGCCTCCTGTTCGAGAGGCGACACTGGTTTGGAGTTTGTAGACTCCACGACCACCAGGGCTTTTCCACGAGCCATCGCATCGGCAAAAACGTCCTGCGCCACTTTTGGCTGCTGCTCCTCGGCTATGTCCAGCTCCCTTGGCGCCATGGTATCTGCCTCAGCAGGGTCCATGCTCGGAGCACTTGTACTCTGCTCAGTTGTCTTCTTGACCAGCTGCTCGGGGACTGGCATCTGGTCATCCGCCTACTGAGGCCCAAGCGGAGTCCCTACTATGGGCTCCTCCACGGCTAGCTACTGGGCAGTTTGTCCCACCGTTGTTGGTGAAGACGTGCCGCACCTAGCTAGCTGGTCGGGGCTCTCGGTGGATGCCGATCTAATGCATCAGAGAGAAATTCAGAAAATAATAGTATCCAATGCAAAATGCAAGCTTACATAAAAAATATAGATACTTACAGTTTCGACTTACGGAATGATGTGGCGAAGGAACGTCTCCTCGACCGCCCCTGCTCCGCTTGCTCGGCAGTTTCCGGTGGGACTCTTTCCACCTCCGGTACAGGCGTCGGGGTATGATGCTAGATGTTTCCTTTGTCTATCCTCTGTGTTGCAGTGGTCGGTGCTGTGACCACTGCTGGCCCAGAGGAGCCACCCTGCTCCGTCAGTCCTACCTGCCTTCTCCTCTGTCGAGGGACGAGCCGGAAGATGTCCGCATCCTCTGCTTCATCGTCCGACAGGGGGAAGATGGCTTGGCGTCGTTTGCTTGTAGCCGGACGCTTGCCAGCGGCTCTGGTCAATGCGTCCTCTACAGTCTCGAGTACCGCCCAGTGAACGTCGTCGGTCCTGGCGCTGGTCTGGGCGGTTGGGCCGATAGCTTGTGGCCATTCTACACCGGGGGGAGGCGACACGAACACTGCTGCCCGGTCACGACCATTACACTGAGACACAAAATGGGGACAAAACAGTTATTTTTCTTGCTACAATGTGACTCTACAGTTAAAAGGAGGCGTCATTTACCTTTGGGGGAGGTCGAGCCAGCTTGAAGGCGTGCTCGATGGCGTTTAGCGCGACATAATTGGGATCGGCCAGGTTGAACAGCTCTCCAATCCTGGCCTTGATTTCTATCTTGTCGAGTGGCTCCTTCCTGGTCCTCGTCGGATCAGCGCCTCCTTGGTACTCGAAGCCAGGATGAATCCTTTTCTGGAAAGGCTGAATTCTTCGGCTGATGAAGTTGCCAACCACGCTCGGGCCATCAAGCCTTCCCCACGGGATCATCCCGAGCAGTTCGGCGATCTGCTCCAAGTTCTTGGGTTTCTCCGACCAGCTATTCTTCTTCTCTGGAATCAGCCCCACGTCGCACAGAGTGATGGTGTTCGGCTCTTCATGGATGTAGAACCACTTCTTGTACCACTCGTCCAATGAGGTGTTCCAGGGGCAGTGCAAGTATTGAGCTTTCATGCCGTCATGCAGGTTCAGGTAGACGCCTCCGGCGATCTTCGAGCCACCGCTCCCTTTCTTTCAAAGACAGAACAGGTGGTGAAAGAGGTCGAAATGGGGCTGGAAGCCACCATAAGCTTCGCAGAGATGGATGAAGGTGGAGACAAGAAGAATCGAGTTGGGATGCAGATTACAAATCCCAATCTCATAGTATAGGCAGAGACCCTGAAGGAAAGGGTGCACTGGAATCCCAAAACCCCGTTTGAAGAAGTCTTCAAAAACCACAATCTCACCTGGTTGTGGATCGGGGAAGCTTTCTCCTTCCGGTGCGCGCCATCCCACGAGTGCCTTGTTGTGGAGCACTCCCATGGCGACGAGGTCCTCGATGGTCTGCTCATTGCTTCGCGACTTCCACCATTCCTTCGACATGACCTCGCCTTTCTTCTGGGCGTCTCTCTTCACCATTAGTTCGTTCCACTTAAGAGGGTGGATACAGGAGGCCGAGGGGATTGGCGATGATTTTCGGAGGAATAGGGTTCGGCATGAGGAAGAAGAAGGTTGCGGCGGCGAATGACAATGGGGAACGGTGTGAGTAACTTACTAGATCTACATTATATAAAACAAAGAGCACCATCATTTCGTTCACCCAAGAATATTGGGAGTCATGCGCACGCGCCGCAGATGGTTGTTCACACAACCTCGAAATCTGCGCCAATAAACGCGCTCCTTCGTTAACAGTGTACGCGCCTCTTCGTTGATGGTGTAAGAGGGCCCACACTGACACACCTCAATACAGGTGTCAACCGACTGTTTGCTAAAAAAAAGAAGAAGACAGAATGACGTACTATACCTATTTACTTTTTTGACCAGACATGTCAGACTGGACTTGGCAGAGAATAGAGAAAAATAAATGCACCAAATAATAGTACAAGCAGCGCACGTGATCGTGGATTTGCCCTGACCACTACTGTGCTCGGGAACTGCCTAGACCACTACTGTGCTCGGGAACTGCCCAGACCACTACTGTGCTCAGGCACTGCCCAGACCACTCTCGCGCTTGGGGACAACTCCGACCACGGTGACTGCTACGACCATGGCCGTGCTCAGGGACTGCTCCGACTATTACCATACTCGTGAACTGCTATGACTACCGCTGTGCTCGGGGACTCTACCGACCACTTCTTGGAGTTTTGCTCTCCTCAGCTACATGTGATTTGTACTCACATACAGTTGAGAGACATTTATTTGGACCTTGCTACAAGGCTCATACTTCGCCTTCCAGCAAGCTCGGGGACTATGTCGGTACGATGCACCTGCCGGTGTATCTTGTTTTGCCTGTACGGTAATTGGATTCTTAACTTCAGCGGAATTTCTTTTTAGACCCTGGCACCACGTGCTTGCGTCACCTACTACCAGGCTCGGGGACTAAGTGGGCACACTTCACCTTGCGGTGAATGTGTTTGTTTAAATCGACCCCTGTGCTTTGAATGATTGTAAGGATTATTAATATGCTCGGGGACTGCCCCGACCACTGCTTGAATAATGTTTCTCCTTGGCTACATGTGATTTGTACTCACATACAGTTAAGAGACATTTCTTTAGACCTTGCTACAAGGCTCATACTTCGCCTTCCAGCAAGCTCGGGAACTACATCGGTATGATGCACCTGCCGGTGCATCACGTTTTGCCTGTACGGCAATTCGGTTTTCAACTAAACTATGAATTCTTTTTAGACCCTGGCACCACATGCCTACGTCACCTACTACCAGGCTCGGGGACTAAGTGGGCACACTTCACCTTGTGGTGAATGTATTTGTTTTTCGACCCCTATGCTTCTGATGCTTCAAGACCACTTACATTTCTTTTCAGAAATACAAGTGGGCACACTTCTCAGGACAGAAATCTTTTTCTTTTTTCTTAAGAGCACCATACATTCTTCGGACAACCTACTTCTCCGGTGATGACGGTGGTCGGAGGCGTCAAGGATTCAAGCCTCACTTGTTGGAGAAGGTTAAAATGGTGTGTCGCAGCATAATACATGATGCTCGGGGACTAGCTGTGGGGGTATTAACCCCCTATACCCTTATGGCTAAGCTTGGGCTGGCCCGGATTGATGGGTTTGGTCCACCTGAAAGACGACGTGCGGCCCAGTTAACCTGATCGGAGTCCCGCACAAGGAATCAAGACGGATTTGGCGACCAAGCAGGATCCTGGTCGGTTAGAATAGGAATCCTTATCCGGCCACATATGGCAATTGTAATTGACTAGGATTAGTTTCCAGATCTGTAACCCTGCCCCCCGGACTATATAAGGCGGGCAGGGGACCCCTCTAAAAAACATCTCTCATTGACATACAGCAATACAAATCGAACGCAGGACGTAGGTATTACGCCTTCTTGGCGGCCGAACCTGAATAAAACCTCATGTCTGTCTTGCGTCACCGTCTTGTTTGGGGCTTACGCATCTATCTGCCAATAATCTACTACCTTGGGCATACCCCTAGGTGGACTGCCGACCATATTTCGTCGACACCGGACAACCGCTGGCGATGACGGACGGTTTGAAGATGGGCGACAGCAGCGGTGCTGCTGTGGCTGCCCAGCCATGACAGGAGGTCATTGTACGCACGGTGCGAGAGGTCGACAGCACTAGTTGGCCAACGCTGACTCGCACCAATTATGGCGAGTGGTCGGTGACCATGAAGGTAAAGCTCAGAGCCCGACGGCTCTGGAATGCTGTTGACAAGGGCACCGATAATAAAGAAGATGATATGTCAGCGTTGGAGGCTATCCTCGCTACTGTACCAGTGGAGTATAGGGAGCCGTTGGGGACAAAGAGCTCTGCTAAGGAGGCGTGGGAGGCCATTGCGACGATGCGCGTCAGTTCCGACTACGCAAAGAAGGCAACGGCCCAGCTTCCAAAGTAGGAGTACGCCAACCTCAAATTCAAGGATGGTGAATCGGTGGAGGACTTCTCCCTCCGCCTGCAGACTCTCATTAGCAAGCTAAAGAGCCACGGCATCACCATCGATGAAGAAGAGGCGGTCTCCAAGTACCTCGACTCCATGCCGACAAATTACATCCAGATCGCTCTTTTCATAGAGACAATGCTGGACTTGTCCACCCTCACCATTGAGGATGTGATAGGCCATCTGCGAGTGGTAGACGAGCGCCTGGAGCAGGCAACAGCAATGAAGGACAATGACAAACTGCTGCTAATAGAGGAGGATTGGGCTTCTCGGAGGAACTCTGAGGTAGCCTCCTCTAGCCACAGTGGCGATGGCAAGCGCCACGGCAAGGCTTCTTCGGAGAAGAAGAAGAAGGTCGACCCCAACGCCTGCCAGCGCTATGGGACAATGAGCCATTGGGCAAGGGAGTGCCCAAATCACAAGCAGGAGAAGAAGGTTGAGGCTCATCTAGCGCAAGCTAATGATGATGAAGAAGCCACTATCCTGATGGCAACATTTTGTGCACTGCATGACATCGAGGCCGAGGAGAAGGGAGAGGTGATGGTGGTGGAAGAGTCTGGGAAGGCCCTAAAGGCTGTCAACCTCAATGAACAGCGTGCCCAAGTTCACCTCAGATGTGTGGGCGGCGAGCAGGAGCAGCGGTGGTATCTGGACTCTGGTGCCAGCAACCACATGACGGGTTCTAAGGTAGCCTTCTCCGAGCTCGACGATGATATGACCGAAACGATGAAGTTCGGTGATGGCTCAAGGGTGGCGATCCAAGGGCATGGCACCATCATCTTCAAGTGCTAGAATGGCGAGTATCGTGCGCTAATGGATGTATATTATATCCTACAGCTATATTCAAGCATCAGCAGCATTGGCCAGCTGGATAAGCGCGGTAGCGAGGTACTGATCAAGGACAGAGTCCTTAGGATCAGGGACCGGGAGCAGCGACTTCTTGCCAAGGTAAAGAGGTCCTAGAACCAGTTGTATCTACTTGACTTGAAGGTGGAGTAGCCAATGTGCCTGGCTACAGAACCATGGCTGTGGCATGCCCGGTTTGAACATCTTAGCTTCGACATGCTTGGTCGGCTGGAGAAGATGGTCTGAGGGCTACCCCACATTGAGCACAGAGGCGAGCTATGTGGCAGCTGCCTGGCCAGGAAGCAGAGGAGGCTGGCATTCCCAAAGGCGGCCAAGTTTGCATGGTGGACACTCTCGAGCTCGTCCACGACGATCTCTGTGGGCCAATCACGCCAGCCACAAATGGTGGTCGGCGGTACTTCCTCCTGCTCATGGATTATTATAGCCGCTACATGTGGCTGCAACTCCTAACGAGTAAGGACAAAGTGGTGGCAGCGATCAAGAAGTTTAGGATACGTGTGGAGGCTGAGAGCGGCAAGAAGCTGCGCGTGCTGAGGATAGATCGCGGTGGTGAATTTACTTCGGTGGAGTTTGTTGTATACTGCGTGGATTAGGGTATGGTATGACACCACACCATGACATACTCACCATAGCAGAATGGCATGGTGGAAAGGTAGAACCAAATGGTGGTCGGCATGGCTTGATCCATGATGAAGGCAAAGTGCATGCCGGTAAGCTTTTGGGGTGAGGCGGTGACCATGGCAGTGTTCATCCTCAACCACGTGCCCACCAAGGCCCTAAAGGGCAAGACGCCATTCGAAGCTTGGTATGGGTGCAAGCCGAGCGTGTCCTTCCTTTGGACATTTGGCTGCATCGGCCACGTCAGGAAGATGAAGCCGATCCTCACCAAGATGGAGGATAGGAGCACACCGATGGTGTTCTTAGGCTACGTGGAGGGTACCAAGGCATACCGGTTCTATGACCCATGCAGAGGCAAGGTGCTTGTCTCACATGATGTAGTGTTCGATGAGAAGGCGGCCTAGGACTAGAACAGTCTGAGCACAGGGGGAGCTAGCAGCTTCACCAACACCTTCATCGTCGAGCACTTGGTCATCCACGGTGGTGGATGTAACACCCTAGGTGTTTGGCTTCCATATTTGCACTGACATTTCATAAACATGAGCATCATTCATCCATTCATGAGCTTAGATTGTTGAAACATGCTTTTGAAACATTGCAACATATTGTTCTATTCCATGTGTGTTTGTTTTATGAAAAGAATAGTGTGCAACACTCAAGTGCAACACGTGCAACTCACTCTTGACACATGTCACATACTTTAGTAACATGGTTAGTTAGTACTATGCAACAAACTCATGAAACATATGAAACATGGCTTTGAAACAAAAGTAACATTTCACTTGTTCTTCCTTGTTTCAATACATGTGATGCTTGATTTTTGTGTGATCAATGTGTGGTGTGGCTAATTATCCTCTTAAACAACTTAGTTACACTTAGAATGTCATTAGGAACAATGTTCATGTTGACCATATTGCCTAATTATGCTTTCAAGTAATAGTTTGACTAGTGTTGACCCCTAGAGCTCTTTTGTTTGACTGTTTAAAAAGTATAGCTTAGAGTGTTTGCATGTCTGAGCAACCTAAAGCAAAGTTGTAGCAAATTATATAAGGGACAAAAGTTATTTTTTGACCATCTCATGAAAATATGCAGAACATGCTCAGAAAGGGCCCACAAGTCAGTTTTGAGGTCTATTTGGAGACTCAGAAATTTTCTAAGTCAAAAACCAAATTACAGTTTCATGTACTCGACTTGGAGATGATTTTACTCCTTAACCAGTGAGAATTAGGCCATGATCCTTTAATAGAAATTGTAGACTGTATGAAGGGCTACAACTTTCATTTAGATTGTTTTCACTAATGATCAATGGTTTAGGAGATCGATCGTCATCAACTTGCGCTGTCAGGCCCTGATGGTTTACTGAATCAAGTCTATAGTAACCCGACCGTTTTCAGAGTTTCACCGCCACGTGGTGCTGCGCGTCGCCGGTGTCCTGCTTGCATAGGCCACGTCGGGCTGTCGTGCGCCAAATGAAGCACCAGCGTCCGCCCGTGAGCCTCCCAGCGCCACATTTCATTCCCCGCTTCTCCTTCGCCTCCTTCGCTCACCGCAGCAGCTCCACCGACGCCATTGCCGGCTGCCTTGCTTCGCTTTGTGCTCGTGATGCTCCTCCGCCACTGCTGTAGTTCCTTTGTGACCCCACCATCACACCGTACCCGTCTAGCTTGCTTGTGCGCATGGTAAGCCGTTGTGTGGAGCGTGCAGTTCTCGCCGATGTTTTCGCCGCCGCGTCCTATCACTGTGGTCGGGCCATCTCCGACCACCGCAAGTCCCGCTAGGGTGTGCGCTAGAGTTGCATTGGGATGGTGAACCTTGGTGTAACCTTTGATTTTGTTGTCTTAGTCGCCTTTGATGGCTCGCTGTCGATCCGCACCACCGTGCCGCCATTGACGCCGCCGTCGTCCTTAGCTCCGGCAATAGATCTAGCTAGGTAGCTCTATAGGTGCGCAATGTCGTGAGGAAGCTTGTTGCGCCGGTGCCGTCATCGCAAAAGTCACCGTTGGCGAGCTCCGTCGATCCCACGCTGGTCCGCGTCGACTCCTCTATTTTTGTGTCTATGATGCGTGGACCCGGCTGACCGGTGGACCCCAGTTGTCAGTGACTTAGGGTTAGAAAGATAGTTCAAATATTTCAGGTTTGAATATTGTTTTGTAAAATTTATATCTCTAGTTGAGTGAATCCAAATTGGGTGGTTCCAATTTTGTTAGGATCTTGGTGAAGTTTAGTATTTAGGAAAAATATAATATTAGCACTTGTAGTAGAGTTTCTAGAAGAATTAAATTGAAACTGAAATATGTTTTTAAATGAATGCAAACTTGTTTAATTTATATCTAGAGTTCTTGTGCTCCAAAAATTATGAAATTTATATGGTGACCTTTTCTTGATGAGTATAAGCTTTGGTAAACATTTGAGAGTCAGTTCATGAATAGTTTTTGAGTTATAGATTTTCCTTTTATCATTAGATGATCCTTGTGTGAATTTTAATAAATTATCTATGAATCCAATGCTTATGAAATTTATTGGAGGTTGTCCTAGTACCTTAAGGATGCTAAGAAAAATATAAAATATGTTGCTTGACACTTTTAACTAGGGTTTCCTATTTATGTTATTTTAAGCCTTTATGCCTTGTCATTTTTGTGTAGGATGTTATACTTATTCAAATGATGTGAAATTTTTACAGTAGCCTACTTGGAGCATGTAGTACCTACTATAATGTTTGTAGATTAAATGGTGTAGTTTCATATATATTTATTATTCCTCTTAAATAATTAGATAAATTAAGAAAGGCATTAAAAGAAATGAATTGGTGGTGGACACTTTACTTTCTGGTGTTCTTGTGATATGGGTGATGAGTGAGTAAAGTTGGTTTTGTCCATTTATATGTTTGCAACATAAGTTAATAATTATTTTCTTGCATTATGTCTTTCTGGATAGTTCTGGGAACTTTGCAAAGTTCACCATGATAATTTGGTTTTCTAGGAAAGTGGTGAATATAAAAGTTGTAGATAACTTATGTATCTAGCTCCTATTAAAATTTGATGGCTTTTGGCCTAGTAGTTTAGGAGTTACAGTCATTCAAAGTTGAATCACAGTTTTGCATGCTCTCTATCTTGTTTGAACCTGATTATGTGGTTATATAAATTCGACCTGGTAAAGGTTAGAATCATGCCTTGAGGTCTGAAAATGAATTGTAGGCAATTTCGTAAGATTTCCAAATTGTCTTTTTGCTTGTCATTTCGATTTGTAGATCTCCGGTTATGATCGGTTTACTATACCGCTATATAGTCCCTGTTTTGCTGAAATACGAATGTTTGTGTGTATGCTTTGTTGCAATGTTCTTGTTGATTGTTTAGGTGCTAGCCTAACTTGAGAACATGCTTAGGTGTAGGTACTAGGTCCTTAATTGAGGATGAACAATTGTACATTAGATTGTATAAACTTGGTAAGTTAAAGTGATTTGAATAGAGCTTAAGTTAGAATATGCGGACTGCAGTAAGCATGTGTATTCCCCGAGCATCCCTAACTTCGTTCATGTGCATCCATGATATTTATCTTGCGCATACATGCAATAGGTGTGCCAGAGGGAGTGGCGCTTCTGGAGTTCTAGGGAGCGAGCCAGGAGGAGGAGCCCGAGGTTCAGGCAATCGATGAAGCAGTCACCAAGGAGGAGTTGTCCGAGTGCCCTGACCACCGCCCATCCTCTTTCCTAAAAGGCAAGCCCCGGACCATATTAAGTCTCCCATGTTTTTACAAATATCTTAAGTATCTTTTATTGTTGTTGATGCATTAAGTATAGGAATTGGTTGGAACCAATTGTTGCATTATATATCTATCCTTGTCCAGATATCGCACTTGAATCCTATTTAAGTTTAGGAACGGGTTAAATGCTTAGCCATGCTTAGTGCGATAGAAGTCGGATGATTTCTTGTCATCTATGAGCTTTAGGATGAGGTGGATCACGGTTGGCTATATTTGCTATCGTGGAAAAGAACCATGTTAATAATGAATTAAGATCGGGTAGAGTCTTATGTAGGTTTGGACATAGTGACTCCGTCTGTGTCGTTTAAGGACTGATACGCTGTACGTCCTCATGTCATGAACGCAGCTTAACACTTAGCTGCCGGATAAGTCATTCTGACCGTGAAGCCTAGTAGCTCAATTTAGGCCAGGGTCACGAACAATTGGTCGTAATCTGGATGGCAGTAAGGATGTGCGAAGAACCATTGGCGTAAGCCCAAGGGCGGGTTAAGTCACCAAACACTTAGCAGAGTGGTTCTCTGGTTTTGCGGCACTGATCATACCCACAACTCCTAAATTGTACCAAAGGTGACTTGTTTGCGACCCTGACGGGGGAAGCAGGGTTTGTGTTAAGAATACCCCTCTAGCTGGATAGGAATCGATTCGAATCGCCGTCTCTCCCGGATAGTGAGAACTTGACCGAGCAGCGGCAACGTAGATTCACTTAATTAAACGATATGGTTAAATGGAGAATGATGATAATGTTGCCACAGTTTATACCTGCTATGGTTAATAATGTTTGCATCTTAATCAAGTGATTGCTTAGTACAGGTGCTAATATAGATGACATGTTAATGGCTAAAAGTCACTGCTAGCTCAGGTTAAGAGTTGATCATTATTACTTATGCTTTTCTACAAAAAGAAAGTGTCAGCCAGATCCACTAAATTAAGCTATGCATGATCCTTGGTGTCTTTTATTTTTGGTTTTCGATGGGTAAGTCTAGCTGAGTACATTCTCATACTCAGGGTTTATTCTCTCTTGTTGCAGATGTCCTTCCTTATTAAGGCTTCTGTAAGTACTGTCTCCACCCGGTGGGTGACGAAGACTAGATCATAGGCATGATCTATGTTTATCTTATCCAAATGCTTTTATGGGATGTGATCAGCAAGCTGGTACTTGTATCTGAACTCATGTGTGTGAGTTACACTATTTGCTTCCGCTACTTTACAAAACTTCGTTTGTAATAACTATGACTCTGATGTGTTGTAATCTATCTGCAAACTATTTGTAAAATGTTGTAACGTGTGATGTGTTATGTTGAATTACTATGATCTTGGTTGTATGCAAGTTAGTTCGAAATCCTTCGTGGTTTCAGTTGACTATCGGGTTTATATGGGCTCAAGTACGAGAATTTAATCATTTCGATGATCATTTTTGTACTTGTGCTCTTATAAATTGGACGGTTCTACGACAGCTGGCATCAGAGCTAGATTCAACACTAAACATGTCATACGGGTATTTAAAAACAAAAGCTTTTGTTGCGAAAATGGTTTTCCAACTTATAGTTATATATAGGTGTTTCAAAATCTAAAATTTTATAGTATGCTGGTGATCACATCTCTTGTAGCCCACATAAGGACTTTTAGGTGGCTTATATAATTACTAACTTGGGGGAAAGTGATTGTTTCTATTTCATCGTCCATGCGGCGTGCTATTGCATGGGTGCCATTCGCTTGAATGGTAATGTATGGATCAATTGCCTCTACGCCAAGGTAAGTGTGAGTTGTGAGAGCATGACCGTCCAACTATCGGTCTAGGGGAGAGTTAGTTGCGGTTACTAGAATATTTACATGTTGCATACATGTACATATGAAGGTACTTAATTGTGGGTATATCTGTCGGGTAGTTTTGGATACCAAAGTATATATATCTGGGGATGTATGTATGGAGAGTATCTTAGTTTACTGCTTTCATTGTATGCTTAACTATCTCTTGTGGGGATGGGCTGCAATGAAATTTTCTACAGGTATGCTAACAACGCACCATGTAGATCGACTAGTTATCGCTATTCGAGAGAACGTGTGTATGCCACTGTATATTCCGCTAGAACTTAACTTTTCTTAGGTTTGTGAGGACATACGGAACGTGCATGCATCATGTTCACTCATGTCATTCATATTGCATTACTCCCTCTCTTATAATTGCTTATCCCAAATATTAATTTTCATCTCTCAAAAAAATAATCCTCTCACGAGAGTTGCATCCCTTTTGATACAGATGGACGCGCCCGTGTTTCCTCCTTGTAGCAGCACCTTTTTGGACCAGTTTGGTACGCCTACCTTGCTCTAGAGAGTGCTAAGCTCAGTTGGGTACCTAGAGGTGCCTTGTTACACGTGGGTGCAGGCAGTGCCATTTGGAGATGTGCCATGGTACAATGTGACCTTGGTGGTGCCACAGAACCCCATGAGACCACTGTGGCGTGGGTGGAGCACCGAGTCAGATGGGCAAAGCCCATGGGAAGCTACGCAAGTTGCTGCTCTTGATGTGCTTATGGACATATCATAGAGTTTCAGGGAGGAATTGGTGGGTGGACCAGCTTCATCCATTCCCCGAGTGGCTCCTATAGATGCTGAGTGAACTCAAGAAGCTGGCCATGCCTTGGTTCAAGGCCATGGTGAACATGTTCAGAGCGATAATGTGGGAATGAGTGCTATGATGGCCGTCTTGAAGCTTTGTCGAGTCAGGTAGTACACCCTCTCTAGAGTATTAGAAGAAGCTAGCAAGGCAATGGTAGCCCAGCGCAAGCTCATGTTGCGTGCCCACAAGTATCGCCATAGGGCAGAGGCATGTGGGCAAGCTCAGTTGGAGGTAGATGAGATTCGGGGCATTGCAAATTATCGTCTGCAGTAGTGGGGGAAAGTAGCATGCAAGAGAGATGAGCTTCATAACCAGCTTATGAACCTCACCATAGAGAGAGATGAGGTAGTACAGGAGTTGGACCGTGTGACCCGTCATAGAGATGTAGCTCTAGAGTTAGCAGAAGAAAGGCGTCAGGGATGGATCATGGCTAACCACAATGCTTTTCAAAGGGAGAATGCGCTCCAAGAGCAGCTAGAGGAGCTTCAGGTTGAATACCATCACCTGAACAACCGCCTATTTCCTATTCCTCACCCTCCACCAGTTTTCCCAAATCTTGGACCTCAAGTGATTGAGGCCGATGAAGAAGAAGAGGACGTGCAGATGAATGTCAATGCAGCTGAACCTACAAATGAAGAGAAAGAAGATGACCCTAAAGAAGTCTAGGGCATCTCCGATGTGGACAGTGACCACTTTGACTAGTAGTTAGCTAGCAAGTCTCACTAGTTTAAGCTTTTGCCTCCATTGTGTAATGGACTTAGTACTATGGCTAATGTTGGATGTACCTTTTAATTTGAACGTGGCATGTAATGTACCTTAATCCACTCCCTTTGGGATGCTTATCTTAGTTGGTGGAATTTAAAAAACTTGTCATATTGGAATGCACTACGAATGTGAAAGGTCCTTGTTTGGTTTTGGTAATTGAGTGACAACTTAGGTGGACTAATTGTGTTTATATGAGATACACAGGTGATTAGTCCACAGGTACATGTGTGTGAGCAACATATGCCATGAAGGTGAAAATGGCTTGGAGATGTTGCAAAGCTCACACATGTGATGATGAAGGAGCTTAAATGCACATGAGACATGACATTGAGTCATGTGATCAAGGTGGAGAAGATCAAGACAAGACTTGGCTTGATGGACCGGTTGCAAGCGTGAAGGGCAAGTCGAAGGCTTTGGAGTGATGGACCGCGTGGCGGTGAAGCTTGAGCAAGACTTGGTGCCGATGGACGATAGCAACGGTGAAGAGCAAGTAGAGTCAAGATCGATGAACCAATATGATCATGTGATGATATGAAGTGGATCATATCATTGTTGATCGTGTTGGTGCATGTGTTGCATCGACGTTGAAGGAGATGGAATGGAATGCACAAGGCAAAGGTATAACCTAGGGCATTTCATTTCACCGGTCATAGGTGTGTAGAGAAGTTTATGACCGGGTTTAGGATAGATGGCCATACTATCAAGAGGGGCAAACTTGTTTGCATATCGGTCATCTAGTGCCACTCGAGTGATCTAACTTTGCATTGTTGCTAGGATCGAGTGGCGTGGCAAGTTGAGTGGCTAACATCCTTTGGGAAATGATTGTGAAAATGCTAACACACATACACATGGTGGTGTACACTTAGTGGTGTTGGCACATTCGGCGCTTTCGGGAAAATGGAATGCCTATTTTCTATTACGCCGGATGCAAATTCTTGTGGTTAGCACACTTGAGCAAGGGTGAAGAGAATGGAGAAGATGCTGGCGTCGGTCAACTGACCGGACGCTGGATCTAAATGCACCGGACGCTGGCAGGCTATGTCCGGTCGCACTGACGTGGAGTGTAGCAGTAGCTAGAGAGTGACCGGACGCTGGCTGCGTCCAATCGCGTTTGACCGGACGCGTCCGGTCATGCTCGGGAGCTTACTGGAAACGACCGGACGCTGGGGGTTCTGCGTCCGGTCAGTTGAAGCTGGAGCGTCCGATCAGGTCAAGTGACCGTTGGAACCGGGACATGTGGTCGTCTGTGGGTGACCGGACGCTGAGGTCCAGCGTCCGATCAACACGACCGGAGCGTCCGGTCAGCCCAACCGTTGCCCAGTGAAGGGGTAACGGCTAGTTTAGCCCTTGGGGCTATAAATAGAAGTGACCTTCGGCCATGGCTGGTGTGGAGCACCTCAAGGGACTTAGTGTCCATGCTTATGAGTGCTTAGGAGCCCTCCATCACATACATACTTGATAGTGATCATTCGGTTGTGTGAGTGAATGATTCTAGTGCGATTGCATCGTGAGGTTGCATCAAGTGGCACTAGGTGATCGAGTTGCAAGCCGGTGGTGCTTGTTACTCTTGGAGGTTGCCACCTCCTAGATGGCTTGGTGGTGGTCTCCGTCGAAGCCCGCAAGAAGCTTATGCGGCGCTCCGGAGAAGAGCTTGTGAGGGGCATTGTGCTCGCCCCGCGGGAGTCGTGAAGAGCAACTTTAGTAAAGCGTGTCATTGAGCTACCCTCACTCAAGGGGTAGGTTCTTGCAGCGCCCGACGTGCGGGCTTAGCGGGTGATGCTAATTAGCCGCCAAACCACCAAGTGAGCGGTCGACACAATGGGGACTAGCGTGTTGGCAAACATGTGAACCTCGGGAGAAAAATCATCGTGTCATCTTTGTTCTTCCCGTTGGTTTGCATTCCCATTATACAAGCTTGCAATTACTTTTATACATATTAAGCTTGTGTAGTTTCTCTTGTAATTAGATAGCTTGTGTAGCTTGCTAATTACCTTCTTGCTTGTGTAGCATAGAAGTAGCTCCCTTGCGTGGCTAATTTGGTTTTAGTAACCTTGTTAGTCACATTGCTTAGTTTGTGTAGCTAAGTTTTTGCGCTCTCTAATTAGGCATTGGTTGCCTTGTTATTAAGCATTGCTAGTGAGCTTAGTTAGCTTTGTGCTTTTGCTTACTAGCATGTGTAGGAGCTCCCTTGTTGCTTAAAGTACTAGTGGCATAGGTTTGTCTAACCTTGCTCCTAGAATTGGTTAGGTGAGCTCTAGCTACCCCGGCACCTTTGTTGCATAATTGTTATTTTTGCAAGGTGCTAGTGAACATATATAGTGGGGTATAGTCTTGGCTAGACCGATAGTTTTAATTCCGCATTTGTATCGGTTAGCCGACGTGATTAAATTTTAGAAAAGACTATTCACCCCCCCTCTAGTCGCCATCTCGACCCTTTAGAATGGCACTAGTAATCTATTGATGATGTGGAGATTAGAGAATGAATTATTGCCTCTGTTTTATTGCATGAATTTTACATTCTCTCTAGTAAATTTAGTTTGGTGTAATTATATTATTCCTCTCCAATATGCTGACATCACCAATAATTGCTGGTTGCGCAATGTTGTAGATGCCTCGCACTCGTTCCACTGGTGCAGCTGGTAATGGTGAGGATCTCCCACTACCACTACCACCCACACTAGTGGAATTGATGGCAATTCTTGCTAAAGGACAGCGCACTATGGCTGAGGCTCTCCGCACGATTGCAAATCATAATGGCCGTGGTGCATGCCAAGGAATTGAACCAAATCAGTATAGCGACTTCAAAGATTTCCTTGACACTAAACCACCGATCTTCAAGGAGGCTGATGAGCCCCTCCAAGATGATGAGTGGTTGAACACTCTCGAGCAGAAATTCCATCTGCTTCGCTTGACTAAGGTACTGAAGACTGAGTATGAATCTCACCAACTACATGGGCCAGCTGGTATTTGGTGGAGTCATTATCGGTCCACTATGCCCGCTGATGTCCAAATCACTTGGGATCAGTTCAAGTCTGCTTTCAGAGGAAATTATATTTCTCCTAGTCTCATGGTAATCAAGCACACTGAATTTATGAAGCTAATATAGGGGAACAAGAGCTAGAATGAATACCTGCAAGCTTTCAATAACCTTGCAAGGTATGCTACTGAGTTTGTTGACACTGATGCTAAGAAGATCGCTAGTTTCAAGTAGGGACTTAGCCCCAAATTGATGAAGACTATGGGAAATTATAAGTGTGCTATCATTAATGAGTTTGTTAGTGATGCTTTATCTCAAGAAAACAACAATGCTATTTATGCCACTTCAAAGAATCGCAAGAGAGCCTATGAGGTAGGTGCCTCATAGTCCAAAGCTCCAGTCACATCTAAGGCTCCATTTTGTTCTCTAACATCAGCTGTTAAGTTCTGCCCACCGCTGAAGAAGAATCCAGGCAGGACTGGATTTCACAAGGCTTTTATAGTTGCTCTTCCAAAGGGCACTACTAGTCAAGGCAGCTCCAATGTTCCTCCAAGCAACATGCCATGCTGGTACTGCAATAAGCCGAGTCACTGGGCAAGGAAGTGTCCTTATCCCAAGAGAAATAACAACCAAGGTGGCCGCCAGGGGCAGGTGAACTACACTAATATTGCTGATATTCCTTTAGGAGAGGTAGTCACGGCTGGTAAGTTTCTGGTTGATCAACACCCTATAGTTGTACTATTTGATTTGGGTACTTCATATTCTTTTATGAGCCCCGCATTTGCATCCAAGTTTAAACAAAAAACATACACTGTAGAGGATGAGGGTTATTGTATTAGGGCTGCCAGTAGTAATATCCCAACAAAGCTAGTAGTCGGGGGTGTGCAACTTGAGGTAGAGGGACGAAGTTATCAGGTGGATCTAGTAGTTTTACCAAGGCTGGGTATTGATGTGATATTGGGAATGAATTGGATGAGCAGTCATGGGGTGCTTATTGATACATCGACTAGAGTAGTCATGCTCAGAGATCCTAGTAATCAGGAGGGTTTTCTAGTGCAACTACCTAGGGACATCAATCTCTCTTGTGCGACTAATGCGGTGTAAGCAAAGGCTATTGCAGATATCCCAGTATGTTTCACTAAAGTATGTGACATGTTTCAAGAGTGAGTTGCACATGTTGCACTTTGAGTGTTGCACACTATTCATTTCATAAAACAAACACACATGGGATATAAACATATGTGGCAATGTTTCAAAAGCATGTTCCAAATAATCAAAGCTCATGCATGGATGAATGATGCTCATGTTTATGAAATGCAAGTGCAAATGTGAAAGCCAAACACCTGGGGTGTTACAATCAAGAATGTTGATCCTAATTATTTCAATAGTCGATTGCAAGGATATACAACTCATAATGCTCAGATCGACTGTCTAGAGGGATATCACCTGGTTTCTAATGCCAGCACATACGAGCTCATGCCGCATCCTGGGTATCAGAATCCTTACAGTTATAATGCTCAGCAACTTCAGTAGCTTTAGGCCCAAGGGCAAATGTCTTCGGCTCAGAATCAACAAGTTCAAGTACAAGGATCTCAAGCTTAGACTCAAGGGCAACTGAGACAAGAAGTTGCTGGCATGGACGCTGATGAGTTTGTCAATCAGATAACTGCTATGATGCAAAGCCAGTTTGGTCTAAAAACTAAAAGATAGGTTGGCTCTTACCAGCATCCATACCCAGCCTGGTATGATATTGTGCAACTCCCACCACGCTATAGAGTCCTAGATTTCTCCAAATTCACCAGGATAGATGAGATGATAACCATGGAACATATCAGCCGCTATCTCATCCAGCTTGGAGAAGCATCTATTGAGGAGGCACATAAAGTTAGATCCTTCCCCTTGTCCCTGTCTGGACCGGCCTTCAGTTGGTTTTCATCGCTAGAACCAAACTCAATCACTTGATGGGCCAATCTAGAGAACAAGTTTCATGCATATTTCTACAACAGGACAGGTGAGAAGAAGATTATGGACTTGACAAGCATGAGGCAGAGGAACAATGAGTCAGGCTCTGAGTTCATTCAAAGATTCAGAGAAGTAAGGAGCCGTTGCTACTCGTTGAATCTATTTGATGTCCAATTGGCCGAATTGGCCCTTCAAGGGATGTCTCCATTAATCAAAGAGAAGTTTGACGGCCAGAAGTTTGAAAGTTTGGCCCATTTAGTTAAAAGGGTATCTGCTTTTGATAGTCAGCATCGATCCTTGCGCAAAGAAAAGTATTTGAAGGGCACCGCTGCTATGTCTGATCCATACGAAGCAGACTCTAATGGGGATGATCCGGAAGTTGCGATCATCGAATGGACATGGGGCAAGGCTCCCATATCTTGTCCATAGGTGAAGGAGTTAGAGAATACCTATGACTTCAATGTCAAGAAAGCCGACAGGATCTTCGACTTGCTGCTGGAGAAGTAGTTGAGATTACAAGCAAATCATGTGATCCCTTCGGCTGAAGAACTTAAAGGGAAGAAATACTACAAATTCCACAATATTACCAACCACAGTACCAACGAATGTAGAATTTTTTGCTTTCACATTCAGAAGGCCATCGAGCAAGAAAAGATCCAGTTTGAGCCAGCTAAGAAACCAACAATGGACATAGATAAGCATCCTTTCCTGGGAGTGCATATCAAGGATGGCAATGGGGCGGTTTTGGGTCAGATATATGCGGGTTTCGAGTCTTGCGGGTTCGGGTTCGGGAATGATTTCTCACCCACGGTTTTTGGGTTCGGGGCTTCAAAACCAATCGGGTTCGGTTTTGGGTTTGGATTTCCACCCGTGGATATCCAATGGATATCCAAAATAAATCATTTGAAATTAAAACTCATGTTTTATAATATGCTAATAATAACTTGTTTACTTATATTATTAAATTTATTCTAAGTTGACTCATGAAAATATTTATTATTTATTGCCTTTTGTTTATACATGTGAATATGTGTATATATATCATGCATATGTTTATAGAAAATCCTTATTTCTCATACTATGTTGTCATACAAAGCGGGTTTTAGGTATCCATTCGGGTTTCATGTATCCATGAGTTTGGTTTTGGGGACGAATTATCACCTGAATCGGTGTTCAGTGCAGTTTTGGGTTTTGATTTTAGGTTTTGGGTTCGGGTGCACATAGACTCCACCTAATCTAAATCTGCCCTGTTGCCATCCCTAGTGCATATGGTAGAGTTCTAGTTGGCTAAGGGAAAGACGAAGGTCTTGACATCGGCTAAGGCCAAAGAAGATGGATCGATTGACCCCAAAGTTCAAATATAGGCTAATGAGTATGAAGAAGCTAAGAAGCAACACGATCAGCAAAAGAGCCGATATGATCAAGGTGAAACCTCTAGAGTTGGTGCTATGCATCCTCGTGTGACTTCTAGAATCTTATTGAATAAATGGCAGCGCCAGAAGGAGAAGGACTACCAGCGCTGGCTTAAGGAAGAAGAATATAAGCATCGATGCGAGGAAGAAAGGTATGAAAGAGAACAGGCAGAGTTACATTGGAATTGTCCTTTCTTCTGACATTGCTGGAATGAAGGTTTCAAATTTCCTATAAGACATAACTGCCTGGAGTGTAGTAATCAATATTCAGAGTTTAGGCAGTCTCAAGCCAACCGCCAGTCCATCCATGAGTGTTTGAGTTTTCAATCTAACAATATGGATCGGCGTATAAAAAATAAAGGAGTTCATGATTGGCTAGGCAAACGTATACATAATCAAAATTGGGCCGATCATGATGAAGAGAAGGAGCATGTTTGGCAAGAAGGCAAATGGTGTCCAAAAGGTCTAACAAGGAACCAAAAGAGAAGGGTTCAACGCTTGAGGAATAGAGAGTTAGAAGCTCAGAAGTATAATAGGCCTCGGACATGGCACGTCAAGCAAACAGCCAACAAGGGTAAGCCATCGGCTAATATTGATATGGTCTTCATCCTACCTACAGAATTCAGAGCTCCTTCCAAGTATGAGTAAGAAGAATTCGATGAAAGAGGGAGTGATGGAGAAGAATTAGGAGAAGCAATGGCTTAGCTAGCCCTCCAATCCAACAAGCCACATTTGATAAACCATCTTAGCATTGGTGCTTGAAGGCTTTATACATGAAAGGATTTGTCGATGGTAAGCCGATGACTAAGATGTTAGTTGATGGAGGCGTTGTAGACAATCTTATGCCATACACTACCTTCCGTAAACTTGGGAAGGACCTAGAGGATCTGCTTGAAAGTGATATGATGTTAAAAGACTTCGGTGGCAATGCATCCAAGACCTAGGGGGTAGTCAATGTCGATTTGACAATTGGAAGCAAGACTCTACCTACTACTTTCTTCATCATCGATGGCAAGGGGACATACAGTCTGCTCTGGGGTCATGACTGGATCCACGCCAACTGTTGCATTCCATCGACAATGCACCAATATCTCATCCAGTGGCAAGGAGATAGCGTCGAAGTGGTTCTAGCTAACACGTCTGTGAGTGTGGCAACAACCGATCCAGCATATTGGGAATTTGAAGATTGTGAATGCATCTCTAGCAGAATCTAGGAAGGCGGCATCATCAAGATCAATGATGAATGTCAACAGTCGATCCAAGCAATCGGCTTTGAGAGTTTATTTTGATGACTCCCCTAGTTGGTTACTATGGAACGGCTAAAAGTTGCTCTCATAGATTGGTTCACCAGAATGTAGCCGTTCTATTTTAGAGAGTTAGATTTGGATTTAATTGCATAGCACTTTGGAAGAGCTTGACAGCCGATGATTTTGGGGTTTCATAAGTGATTTGATGCTTGAATCATCATCGGCTATTTTTGAAAGTTGTTTTTTGTTATATAATTTGAGCCCTGGTGATTAAGAATATTGCTCAGAATTTAGGTTACCACTAGGATTGACAGCCGGTACTAACAGAGTATCACCTTTAGAACAAAAAATGAAAATCCTAATTTGTCCTAAGAAGGCGAAAGCTGGTGTGGTACGCATCACCTATAGTGCAAAAAAAAGAAGAAAAATACAAGTCGTATGGGAAAACATCGATGACATTCATAGAAGTCAACTATTTTGTTCATAGTTGGATCCCAAGATACAAACTACTGGCCGAAGAAAACTTTGTTTACAATTCCTTCGGCCAAAGAAGCATCTACGGCGGCATCTATGTGCCCAGCGAAGGCCTCCACCAGCTCATGGTGGTCATCACCACTAGCAAAGCTAGGCTAGAGCCCCCAGAGTTCATGCCTAGAGTTCACCTAACAGTCATCAGAGCGACCATGGCCCCATGGTGGACGCCGTGGAGGGCGATCTCCCTGGCACGCATGGGAATATCCTAGAGGCGACTCACCACCAGATCACCTCGGGCATTCAAGGCCCTGGCGGCATTGTTTGCCGCCAGTTGGAGGGCCTCCAATTCCTCCATCAGGGCTAAAATGAGAGAAAGAATCATTAAGAAGAACACGACGGAGCAAAATGATACAGGGATAGGTTTTCTTTTGAGAATCCTACCTGCGACCTTGGCATCGGAATCTAATAACCACACCCAGGTGGTGCTACTCTCCCCCTCCACGATGGCAAGAGCAGTTCAGGAGGCAACCAAGGTGGCCTCCAGATGCTCAGTTTCTTGGGTCACCTCTTAATGATGACCCCGTGCTTCATCCCATTCATAGAGATAACGTCAGGCGTCATCTCCATTATATGAGTCCGTGGAATCAATGGAAGAAACTATTGGTGCCACCAGCTGGGCCTCAAACGTCGCTAGCAAGTTTTGGATGCCGGCCCGAGTGACGTTCCTATGAAACAAAAATTACCAAATTCAAATGGTTATCAGAAGAACGGTGATGCAATCGAACATACCCTTGGATACGGAGGCATTAGCGTGGAGGGAGATCCTCCTCTGGAATGTCACCAGTAGGACGCTCGCCATCCACCATTGTTCTTGGCTAAGACTTAGTTTTTTGGTCTAAGGAAGAAGAAGAAGGAGTTGTGCAGTGGCAAGAACAAAGGCAAGCGCAGATGTGACCTCTTGGCTATCCCGAGAAGTATATATTTATAACTAAAGTTGACACGGGTAGGTTTATTGAGTTGCTTTAGAGTAAAGTGCAGTTAATAGAAGGTGAAAGGCCACTCCAAGAATCAAGGAGGACACGCATGGCCAAATGAGAAAGCAACGGTTGGGGAGATTGTGGACGCAAGGAATTTTGATTTTATTAGGATTTTCTGCATTTTGGTTCGGTTCTGGGCTGCACATTTGAAGAATTATCCGATGCAGTTTTGTGCTACAACCTAGGTCCAAAGTTGGCTCTAAGGGTTAGCCAGTTGAAGATGGTTGCAAAGAGCCAGTTTTGAAGTCTTGGAAGGGTCATTAAAAGTCAGTCGCTAAGCAATAGGGGATTTACACAAGACAGTGAAATGCATCGGCTAAATATTTGCACCAAGGTTCATAGGTCAAAAATGCATAAGGGTTGGAAGTCATAAATTTAGGACCACTCAAATTACATTTGAAGCATCTAAGCAAATGGCACCATTTATTGCAACTACATCATCACTCAAGGTTCTAGATCACAGGTTTAGAAGAAATTTTGCTCGAAGCTATCGCTGAAGGAAGTTGACGACGATGAAAAAGAGCGTTCAGAACCAAAACAAGAGGAACAGGTGCAAGGAGAAAGTTTTATTGATTGACATAACCCTATTTACAATCTAAGGGCCAAAGAAAACACGATTGATGATTCCTTCTTCCTGGGTTATGTGCGCTACGGCTTCGGTGGCTCCCTCGAAGTCGTCCACCAACTCTTGGTAGATGTTGGGGTCCTCATCATCTGAGAAGCTAGGTTGCAGCGGGCGGAGATCATGCCCTGAGCGCACTTGAGCAATCACCAGGGCGACGGTGGCTCCATGTCGGACGCCATGGAGAGCCACCTCCTAGGCACACACAGGGACGTCCTATAGGTAGGCCTCCAACATGCCACCCCAGGCATTCAAGGCACCGATCGCATTGTTTGCCACCAACTAGAGTGCCTCCAGTTGCTCCATCAGGGATACAACAAGAAGAAAGGGGGCATCAGGAGAGGATCAGGAAAATAGAGTAATCAAATGTAGAGTTATCTTGAAGAACTTACCCATAACTCTGGCATCAGACACCGCTAGTTGTGCACGGACAGCATTAGTTTCCCCCTCCACGGTGGTAAGGGCAGCCTAGGAGGCGCTCAAGGTGAACTCTAGATGACCGCTCTCACGAGTCGCCTTCGAATAGCGGTCCATCGCCGTGTTCCACTTGTGGAGATAACGGCAGGTGTCATCTCCATTATGGGAGTCGAAGGAGTCGTCAAAAGATCCTACATGTGCCGTTGATTCGGTATCTCGGGCTGCACCAGAAGTCCCTACTGAAAGCATCTAGGCCCCTAGTTGAGTTTTGGTGATTAATGATAATATGAGATTACTATGACTAACGTGTGTTTTGTAGATGCAATTAAGTTAGATCATGATAATGGCAATTGATTGGGCAATCATGGTTGTTATGCACCTACGATGGAAATCGTTTTGGCTTTCACAGGATGGATGACAAGATTAAGGATGGACTAGTTCTAAGTGTCATTTAGAGTTGAAGAGATACTTAGAGTAGTTTAGGACTTTGTTTTTCCTTTGGCCATACTATTAAGGAGGGTATGGACTGGTAGCTTGACCTAGGTAAGTCTAGTGAGTTAGATGTGGTGCACACTTGTCAAAACTAGCACTAGGTAGCTCCAAAATAGCCCTAAGATCAATTGAAGCAAACTTCATTCACGTATGATTGCGAGTTGAAAGTGAATGGAGGGTCAAATGTTGATCGGACGCTCGTTCCGGTGTGACCGGATGCTGGCGCAGAGTTTGGTCAGTTCATTTGATCAAGGTGAAGTCGTTTGGATGCGACCGGACGCTGAGTGAAATATGACTGGATGCTGGGTGCTAGAGTCCAATCAACTCTAGTAAGGTTCTAGAGAAGGAGAATCCTGATCGGACGTGTCCGGTTAGTGCTGACCGAACGCTGGTTTGGTTTCGGCTACTGACCGGAGCTGAGCAGCAAAGTGACCGGATGCTGGATGCTAGAGTCCGATCAACACCAGTAAGGTTCCAGATGCCAGTTTTCATGACCGGACGCTATCCTATGTTCGGTCACAACTTAACTGCTTGGTGGCGGGGAGAACTAATCGGAGCATCCGGTCAACTTGATCGGAGCATCCGATCACCCCATAGTGGCACATAACAGTTCGTTTTGAATGAGGGGTTATAAATACTTCCTCTATTCACTCAAGGGATTACTTTTGCTCATTCCAATAGCTGAGAAACACCCTTAAGAATGCCAAGAAAAGCAAGGTCCTAGTGAGGTGATTTAGATTTAAGAATCCAAGTGAGAGGCCTCATTAGTGAAAGCAAGAGTAGCAAAGTGTGCATCCACCCTTCTCATTAGGCTTGTCGTGGTCAAGTGAGAGTTCGTGCTTGTTACTCTTGGTGATCACCATCACCTAGATGGCTTGGTGGTGATTGGGAGCTTGGTGATCATCCGACGGAGCTTGTGGATAACCCAACTCAAGTTGTGAGCGGTTGTGGGTGATTCACTGCGATGGAGTGTCGAAGAATCAACCCGTAGAGAGCACTTGATCCTTGCGTGGATCAAGGGGGAGCTACACCCTTGCGCGGGTGCTCCAACGAGGACTAGTGGGGAGTGGCGACTCTCCGATACCTCGGCAAAACATCGCCGCGTTCCTCCTTCTCTCTTTATTTTAAACATTTACTTTGAGCAATTTAATTCTTGTCTTTGCATTCATAGAATTGCCATGCTAGAGTAGGATTGGAATATAGGTTGCTAAACTTTTGTGTGGTAGAACAATTGGAAGACTTTCTAGGCACAAGGGGTGAAGTGGACTAACCGTAGGGTTTAATTATTGCAAAGAATTTTAGAATTAGCCCAATTCACCCCCCCTCTTGGGCATCTTGATCCTTTCACTACCACATGACGATGGGAGCCAGCGTGGGATATGGTTCTGCAGATCAAAAGAAGTCAGTTAAGATGATCATTGAAAAGAACAAAGATGTAGATGAGGTTTGACTTAGCCCTAACGACAGAGGCATTGACGCATGGGGAGCTCTTCCTCTAGGATATGGCGGCAGGACGCTTATCGTCAGCCATGATTTTGGAAAAAGGAGGGACGGTTTAGATCTGGAGGAGAAAGGAAGTTGCACGATGGCAAAAGCAAAGGCAAGTTGCGAATATGGCTCCTTGATTTCCCCCTGGGGGACGTATTTATGGCCAAGAGTGGGACACCGATGGATTTTCTTGAGCAACACGGATTCAAAATTAGTAAATAGAAGGCAAAAGGCCGTCTCAAAGATTGAGGAAGCCATGCGCGGTCCAATAAGAAGGCACTAGTTACAACAGCAACGGATGTGAAAATTTTATTCATCAAGATTATTTAGTCCCGTTCAGATCCAAGATGCGGATGTGAAATGTTATCTGCTGCAGTGTTGCGTTTTCACGCGCGTCCGAAGGTAGGCCCTAGAGTTGATCAACTAAAAATCAGTCGGACCAAGCTCGAAGAGGCGATCAATCCAAAGATCGATCATTGGTGCAGCAGTCGACAACGATAAGAAATTTGTGCACAACATAGTACAGTATCAGCCAGACCAAGGGAATAACAGGGGATCGACTATGAGCACGAGTTGGAAGGGAAAAGGTGGATCAAAAGGTTGAAGGGATGATCACCATCGGATGACCGAATGTCATATCCTTGAGTGAGAAGAGCCAATGAGTTGGAAGTGCGGCGCATGCAACGATCACGAGGAGTAATTTTGGAATAAAATCATTTTATCCCAAAATTGAGGAGCATGTGTTGACACCAAAATTTGGTTCAAGAAGAAACGACTCCGAGGTCTAAATTTGTCGAAGGAAGGCTGAGATATTCAGCAAGGATCGGCTAACCAGGTTGCCATCAAGATGACGTCATCGTTCCAAAGGAGTGGGCCCTATCGACAGGATCAGCAAGATATGGAGCAAGAAGATGCGTCGGGCTCCATAGAAAGAAAAGATTGAAGTCCAAGTTATCTTAAATTAGGAAGTTGTGTTTTATTTTCTAAAGTTTTATGATCAGTCCTATTTGACCAGGACTCATAGTCAAGCCTCGGGTATAAATAGTGAACCCTGATTATTGTAATAGACATTTCTCATCGATCAACCAAGCAAGTACCTTTACTTTTCGGCTCACGCCACCCCTTAGGAGTAGGAGTAGATTAGATTTTGACGAGTTCTTTGGGCAAGCAGGGCTGCATCGAACGACCTGACCTCCGGCTTGTTTGTGAGTATCTGCCATGACTTATATTGTTACTTGTGAGGCTGCAACAGACGACTGATCTCTTGCAAGTCGCTGTATAAGTTAGTTATCGATCTATATTTTTATTTGTAAGGCTGCAACAGACGACTGATCTCTTACAAATCGCGGTATAGATTAGTTATCGATTCGTATCAACCTTTACAAGGCTGCAACAAACGACTGATCTCTTATAAACGTTGGTATTGATCAAAGTTATTGATATTGTGTTAAATAGCTTACTATTTAATATAATATCACCAGTTGTCCGATCTAGATTGAGATTGGTTGGTCTTATTATTCTGATCTATCGTCTGTTGATTACTATCACGGTTGAATTTAATTCTTGATGTTAGATCCGTTTTGATGACTAATCTATCTCGATCTTTGATCGTACATGGCGGGTGTTTGAAGTCATGTTCTATTAACATATAGATTCATTGATCGCCAGTATCCGGTATGACTCCGTTATCAATGCTGCATCAGCTAACTCGACCTGTTGATAGCATGTCAGATGGGACATTGACGGTTAATAGATCTATCTATTAAGAAGAGCATGACATCAAGCCACCCGCTATGTCTCCATCAGCTATTTAGCTGATGGCCTAAGCTTCCACGCGTATAACATGCTTTCATGATTTCTTTACGGTGTAAGTAGATCTATCGACTGCTGGTCTCTGATCTAGGGTGCTACTGTCAATGCTGCATAAGACAACTCGACCTGTTGACGGTACAATAGATTGGGCCTAGTTGTTTGTAGGTTTATTTATATCCAACGGATGAGTAATCGTTTGTTGTACAACAAGATCACCGGAATCGGTTGTTTTAGCCGATAACCCTGTTTGTCGAGGATGTACCGGTTATTTACATGCTTTTACTTGTTCTTATCTTGGTTTAAAGCTAGTATGTTTCTCACATGTATGCTTACACGCCTATCTTTGCACCTCTCGCATGTTTTCATGATCATTGGCTAAGTTAGGTCCATGTAACCGAGTAAATAATAATTGCCGATATGCTTGTTCATGAACATGCTGGATATCGACTCTCTAGTCGATAGCCTTATCTTGTTGGCCACTTGGTCGTATATTTGGAACTGTTTGGACAAACACCGGTATGTTCCACCTTAAATTACTGATCAGCTTTTTCTCCTTGTCAATTACAGGGTCAAATTGACTGGCACGCCCTCGGTCACGACCATCCGGTCCGGTGTCCACCCTTTAAGCACGAACAGAGCTCGGGATCTGCTCCACGCGGTTTCTCTCGGCTCGCTTCGTGTGACAACGGAGAACGACCCCTTCACTTTTCGCCGTCCACAGAACTGATTGTCCAGGTATGCAGTTATTGTACTTCAGTTTTTGTTTTTGTTGACATTATTCCTGCTATTTTGTTATTGGAGCACCAGAAAGATGAAAGTAAAACAGAACTTTAATTATCAAGATGGAGATGTGGACGGCTATACCGCATGACTAGTTCTACTGGGAACCTAGTTAGATATACTCCTTGGTTTTTTTTTTTTTGAAGGTGTTAGATATACTGTTGATCCTAAGGTGATATTTTGTCTTCATTTCCAAACAGAGAAATTCACATGTCACGAAGTCACTGCAGCCACTTGCCGTGGAAAATTGTTCCCTCTCCAAATTTCCAGTGGATTTGATTCAACTTGCCTCCCTGGCTCTCAGCCCATTGGTGATCATTTTTTAGGAGATCACCAGGGGATGATATATCACCACCTGGATTTTCATTACCGCATATGCCAGCAATTTTTTATTGGTGGCACCAGTACTGTAGGTGAATCAAAAGGGTCAATTGCTATTCAGAGGATGCTCTTGCAAAAGGGCAAATTGCTATTCAGCTAGAGCGGGTACAAATGATCTGCTTTGATGACAATGGGACCTGCTCTCAGCCTCTCATGCCGTCAGGCAGGAACTCAATGGCCACAGGTTTATCATCTCATCATCTGAAGTTCTGAACTCTAATATGGTAAGTTTCCCCTTAACGTGATTTTTATCGTGCTGTGAAGGATTTGACATGCATCACATCTTAACTGTTTGCATATGTTATTCAGACTGAAGATTCTGCAGTAAGCAGTAGCCTGGCATGATTCACAAATATGGGAATTGTCCCCAAATATGACAGATCAAGTGTTAGAAAAATATTGCCCATCAGAAGATGGAGTCGAGATCATCACACAGAAAGATCAGAAGGATAATTCTCTCCCTCTGTCTTATCAAGATTTATACAAGAAATATGGAGCAGCATGACAAGAATCAGCAAACAAGATGATCTGTTTCAAGACATTTTTACAGACTAAAAAACGATTAGGCAAAATTGTGCCAAATACCAATTCTACCTATAGTCCACATGTTCCCTTTCCACCAATTTCCTACTGTAATGTAACTGAAAGCAGGCACAACACTATGCCTCATCACCTGAATTCTCAGTTCTTTTTCATGAGGTACACAAGATAGTTCAAATGCTGCACTTCCAGTTTCAGGCCCTCGTTCCTCATCGGTTGGTTGCTCTGGAAGGAGAGAAATGAGCGGACATTCAACAGAGTCGCAACATCAACAATACAGTTATGTATACTGATCCAGGAGGAGATTGACTGCTGGTGTTTGGCGAGCTACAAGCATCTGACGTCGTTAATGGCGTTGCTCTCACCTGGGGATTAAGCAGGTTGCCTTTCCTTTGTCGCAAAAATTTCTCATGTAATCACATTCACGTGCGAGCTTAGAGTGTTGGGCTTCGGTAACCTTGGATTACCGTGGTTCCTTTGGGTGTAACAAACAATCCTTTCTGCTTAATGAAAAACGTGCGTAGCATGATCGCCAAAAAAAAAGTTTCAGGCCCTCGTTTTCACATCCTAGGAAGAAATCTGATGGATCGATTTTTCCCAAAGAAGCGAGTGTGGGCATCAGCGATTGATGATTCATTGATTCTTTCTGTCTCCTAGCGTTTCCTTGAATTTGTACAAATGCATGAGTGGAAAACATTCATTCCTCCCTGAACTTGAATCAATTTCCAAACAAATGAGAAATTGCCAAATGGTTTCAGCAGTTGGAGAGCGAGGATTCTTTTTCTTATTGTTATTTGTTCACTTTTGGATGCAGTTTCAATTGATTTTTTGCTAATAAGTCCTAATTTTTTTGTTTGGCCAATTGTCAAATGCTGCATATAATCTGAATGCGCTAAGATTCCTGGGAGGATCATGAGGGCATTAGCATTTTCATGTCTGTAAGCATTAGCATTTTCAAGTCTGCAGGCATGCGCTGTTGCGAAACACAAGTTCAAGAGAATTTCTGGCAAGTGATGTCTGGTAGTAAGGATTACTAATCACCAGAACTGATTTGCTATTGTCAGACCCTGAAAAAAAATTCCTAAGGCAATATTGTGTTTAATTTTGATTGGAAGTTGGAACAATACTGCAAAGATGTTATTACAATATATTTCTTATTTCAACTTTTGAAGGACAAAATTTCTGTTTATTTAGTGCAGAACATCCATTCATTGTAGGAGGGTAATTCCCCTCATACTGACAGTAGTACTTACAAATAGTGTAAACCCATCATGTGAGGTGATGTGAACCCAGAATCCATGGTATATAACATATATGAAGAAACCTTATAAATAGTACCATGCTTGCTATCTATCATCCACATGCTATAAAACTAGAAATGTTTCGAGGGGAACTCCTTAAAATCACAAAACTAATAAAATGGTAACTATGCTAAATTAGTATCCTCTCATACAAAGTCAATCATCTCTCTTACAACATGCCATTTATTTTCAGCTGTTAGCATCTCATTCCCTTACAAGCCAAACAAACAACCATCTTTTGCACATGGGCAGAACGTCCATGGCACCCAAAACATTTCTTAGGATATTTCATTGGTCCTTACAACACGGGCTTTTCAAAATTGTTCCAGAGAGTTTCTATTCAGTAGAACTTTAGGCCACTACCTGGAATCAACTAGTTCAGCCTCAATCATGTACAATGTAAGCATCACTAAAACAAAAAAAAACAAGAATAATTATTCAGCTAGTGAGAACTAGGTAAAACATCAGTTGGAATAAAAACATGCTAATAATAAAAAATAGTTAGATACCAGAAAAGTGGATTACTGTCAGATTCGAAATAGCATAATAAGCTGTACAGTACAGACTTATTCACAGAAGAAAAAGTTAGATAACCTTCAGCAGTGACCTAGGCAGAACAAGAAACTAACAAACATGCACATTTAGCCTCTAGAACAAGTCAAACCCAGCTCCTCCATAAATAATAGCATGAGGGTCAGAGATCATTGGTGATTCTACTGCAGAAATCAGAATTGAGGGTCTATAAGCAGTCAGAGATAACTGGTGATTCTATTGCAGAAACCAGAATTGAGAAGGCCTGCACAGTGGACATCTGCTAATGAGCATGAATTGCAGTCCCGCCATCCGCCTAAAACACAAAAGGAGATGCTAAAATTAGACTCTAGAGGGCACAACAATACCAGCACAAGCTGTAGCATAAGCATCTGCAAGGCCAGGAACAGAGTCCTTGTGACAATCGATGAATCTCAGTTTGAAAGTTCCTTCTCCAAATTGAATAAATGTGAAAAGGCTCATATTGGTACCCAACAATCTTTTTTCCAACAGGACCTTCATGACATAATGTCGGGGCACAAGCCGCTTCCCCAGGCTGTATGTGAGCAAAACAGGCCTTTCCACAATGTGCCGTTGCTCCACTGCAGCCTCATTGACAAGAAAGTCAATCTTGCGAAGAAGAACCTCGTCAGATAATCCTAATATAGCTGGCTTCTTGGACACTGCAGTGGAAACCTCAGACTCAGAACAACCAAGAGTCCTTCTTGAAGAACTCAAGCTTGGCAGCAACCTTCTCTTGGGAAGCACTACTGACGACTGCCACTGCTTGCCTGAACATCGGCGACGAGGCAGGCACCCCAAGTTCTTCTGCCCGTAGCAAAACCTCTTTCACGCGTTCTGGGTTGAAGGTAAGCACCCGTGGTGTCAGCAGGCCTCACCCAGGCGACCCGTCAGCATCTCGGCAGCCCAAGGCATCTACTAGGAAGCGAGTGCGGAACGTGAAGATAGCTGGGCCGGAATGGGCCTGCAGCACTTGCTAAGTGAAGCCCAGCTCGGAGTGAGGAGTACAAGTATGAGAGGAGTGTGAGATTGGCCGGCTATCAAAAACCCTAAGCAACTATTTGTATTACATTTAAATTCCAAGCACTCGGCCGCCGGCCAGAACCTATCTTGTATTCGTATTTTCCTGTTCATCTTCCCTGACTCCGGTCGGTCAGCTGCCGCCGCAGTTAACACGGGTATCAAAGGCGCCGATCTCCGGCCACCGCGCGTGCTGGAGGACTCCCTCCCACCAGCCCACTCCCACTTCACTCGTCTCCAACGTTCCCGCGGTGCCATGGATCCAGTCTGAAAGGATCAAGATGCCCAAGAGGGGGGTGAATTGGGCTAATTCTAAATTTTCTTGCAATAATCAAATCCTACGGATAGCCCAATTAACCCCTTGTGCCTAGAAAAGTGTTTATATCAAACTAATGCACAACAACCTCTCAACCTAAGTTCCAAACTTACTCTAGCAAGCAATTCTTATGGAAATAAAAACAAGTATTGAATTGCTCAAAGTAAATGCTCAAAGTAAGTGCTCAAAGTAAATAGAGAGAGAAAGGAACGCGGCGATGTTTTGCCGAGGTATCGGAGAGTCGCCACTCCCCACTAGTCCTCGTTGGAGCACCCGCGCAAGGGTGCAGCTCCCCCTTGATCCGCGCAAGGATCAAGTGCTCTCTACGGGTTGATTCTTCGACACTCCGTCGCGGCGAATCACCCAAAACCGCTCACAACTTGAGTTGGGTCACCCACAAGCTCCGTCGGGTGAACACCAAACTCCCAATCACCACCAAACCGTCTAGGTGATGGCGATCACCAAGAGTAACAAGCACGAACTCTCACTTGACCACGCGAAGCCTAATGAGAAGATGGATGCACACTTTGCTACTCTTGATTTGCTAGTGAGGCTACTCTCTTGGATTCTCAAATCACAAACACCTCACTAGGACCTTGCTCTTCTTGGCACTCACAAACGTGTTTCTCAGCTGTTGGAATGAGCAAAAGATGCTCCACTCACGAGTGGAGCTTCTATTTATAAGCCAGCCTGAAAAACGAACCGTTATGAGCTTATGTGGGATGACCGGACGCTCCGGTCGTGATGACCGGACGCTCCGGTCAGTTCAACCCGCGAACCAGTTTTCAAGTGATGACCGGACGCTGTTAGGGTCCGGTCAGTACCGACCGGACGCGTCCGGTCGCTCTTGGATGCTTACTGTAAACGACCGGACGCTGGATACACAGGGTTCGGTCACACTGACCGGACGCGTCCGGTCACTCTTTTCCAAGTCTGGACCCTTACTGGAGTCGACCGGACGCTGGCCCTCAGCGTCCGGTCACATGACCTCCCAGCGTCCGGTCACACCAGACTTGATCCCCTTGGTCAAATGAACTGACCGGACCCTGCGGCCAGCGTCCGGTCGCACCGGAGCCAGTGTCCGGTCAGTGTTTGACCCTCCATTCACTTCCAACTTCCGAACATATGTGAATGAAGTTTGCTCTAAAAGATCTTAGGCATTCATAGGAGCTACCTAGAGCTAGTTTTAACAAGTGTGCACCACACCTAACTCACTAGACTTAACTAGGTCAAGCTACCTGTTCATACCCCCCTTCATAGTACGGCCAAAGGAAAAAACAAAGTCCTAAACTACTCTAAGTGTCTCTCCAACTCCAGTTGACACTTAGAACTAGTTATCCTTAACCTTGTCGTCCAACCTTTGAAAACCGAAACGATTTCCATCGTAGGGGCATGACAACCTCGATTGCCCAATCGATCTCTATTACCATGACCTAACTTAATTGTCTCTGCAAAACACACGTTAGTCATAGTAATCTTGTATTGACATTAATCACTGAAATCCAACTAGGGGCCTAGATGCTTTCAATCTCCCCCTTTTTGGTGATTGATGACAATACCACCTCGAGTATGTTATGGAGTGAGGTTTTTGACGGGCTTGGTTCATATAAGCTTTTGTCACTAAAAACAAAAGAGTTAGTCACGCTTATATGACCCAAGCCAACACAATGTACTCAAAGAATATGAATTAAGCATGAGTACAAATAACAAAGCTCATTTGCTTCGAAGTGTAAACGCGGAAGCAAAAACAAATGAGCATTACACAGGTGATATGACATATAGATAAAGCAAAGTAGAAGTCACACATGTCAAATATCACAACCACGTAGATAGCACTATCACATATAAATAAGAGTATGCATGAAAGTAACACATGTCAAATATCACAACCACGTAGATAGCACTATCACATATAAATAAGAGTATGCATGAAAGTAAACACACGAATGCATAAGTAATAGTGTATCACACAAATAAAACTCCAAAAGTATATAATAAGCTAATATTAGATAACTAGCTCCCCCTGAAACTCGCTCCCCCTAAGTCTACATACTCAAACCCTCTCCCCCTTTGGCGTCAAACACCAAAACCTAGGGGTCGGACGGCGGGGCTGCAGCGGACGAGTCGGGCGCTGAAGTACGTGGAGCAAGGTGGAACTAGGCGCCATCATCATCTGACCCTGAGCTCTGAACTAACTAACCCTCTGAAGCAGGAAGTGTCGCTGAAGCGGTCTGGGTCTGAGCTGGTGCTGCCTGTGAAGCTGCAAGTATGTCTGTCGTAGGATCTGACGAGGCGACAGACGAGGGGAGCCTCTGAGTAGTCATGATAGCTAGAGCTGCTATAGACAGACCGGCAGTATGCATGTGAGGTGGAGTAGGCATGCCGGTCAACTCACTGAATGATGCTCCAAGACTCCTGGAGACTGACGACTCAGGCACGAATAGTGAGGACGTCTGCTCTGGTGAGAAACCCGTGTGATAAGGAGTGAACTGCGTGGCTACACCAGGTGAAGCTAACCATTGGGACACCTATACAGGAGGTGACGGAAACTGAGCTGGAGGCTGTCCCTGACTCTGAAGCCCGATAGGCTGTACTGCTGGAGTCGTCGAAGTGGTAGGAGGCTGTGCAAGCTGGGGCGAAGTCTGTGGCAGTGGGATCCCAATGGCTGTCACTACATGCTGCATGAATCCCATGAGCTGCTGCTGCATGAGTAACTGCTGGTGCTGAAGGAGCTGCTGCTGCCGCTGAAACTCGTCCTGACGAGCCTGAAACTGTGCGAAGTTTGTAGCTGTCTCCTATGCCTGTCGTGTCTGATCCTGCTGCATCCGCTCAAGAATAGCAATGAGAGCGGGGTCTGTCTGTGGAGCAGGTGGAGCAGAACTGGAGCTACCTGCCTCTGCATCGTGTCTGCATGGAGGCATCTGAGGTATAGGCTGGTAGTCGTCGTCGGAGCTGTCACTGTACTCACTCACCTCCTGCTGTGCCTCTAGCTCCTCCTCCTCAGTGGCTGCAATCCCTCTAATGATCTCGTCCTGCTGAGCTGCAGACTCTAGCACGTCGGGACGACGGCTAGACTGTCTGGGTGCCGGAGGAGTGGCGTGTCTGATCCTCTGTGACAGGTTGTAAGCTAGAAACTCTGTAGTGGCACCTGTATACTCATCCATCATGCCAGGGGGCTTATCAATCACAACTCTGCGGATGAGGAACGTGATCCAGTGAGCATAGGGAAGCTGTCTGCGACCCTTGAATCCCTCAGCTATAGTATCCTCCATCTTTGAAAGAAGGAGGTCCCAGATGTCAAACACTGTCATCTGCATGATAGCATTGAGAAGCCAGAGCTGTAAGCAAGTCAGGCCCTCCCTGTATCCCAACCTGGGAAGCAGTGTCCTCCTGATGATGGCCTCTAGTATCCTCGCTGTAGGAGTCAAGTCACTGGGGTTCCTGCTCGACCCCTCACCAAAAGGCTCCTTGAAGCAATGCCGCACTAAATCTGTAGGGGGCACCTGCCCTCCATGAGGATGCCTGGGAGGCTCCTAATGTCCATAGCAAACCTCATGCATCCTTACAGGCTGCTCCTGTAGTCTTAGTATCTCTCTGGCCCTGCTACTCGTCACTCTATAGTCTTTGCCATTGAAGGCAAAGTGAATGAATCTGTGATGAGGATTGATGTAGAGCGAGGCATAAAACAGATGAACCCAAGAAGGTACATATATCCTTGTCCGTCCAATCAGATCTGACAGTCCTAGCAAATATGACAAATATTACCGAATCCCCTCTCCGGCTGCTGCCACAATAGACTCTATCTGACAGACCCTCTGTGATCTGAACACTGCCCCACTGTTGAGATATGCATTGTAGAAATCCTCCTGCAGTGGCATGTAGAACCCCTCAGCTACTCTCTCATCC